>NW_027136127.1:0-158589 GCF_039906515.1 Pseudorca crassidens
AGTCTCTCATTGGTTCTCGCTATTCCTGTTCATCTTCCGCAGAAATTGCAAACTGGGCCAAACAGGAGGTTAAAGGGACTGACTCTCCAAGTCGGGAGGGTGTTAGTAAAGCGTCTGGAATGTTGCACCCGAGTACCAGGGTACAAAAACTGAGACATATTTGAACACGTCTCCCGATCACATGGTTGATCATACTCTAGGTTCCACATGCATGTTTTAGCTGAAGGAAGAATACCTTAAACCTGGGTAGTTGAAACCCGTGGAATGGGTACCATGCAATATGACTTCAGAGGGTCTTCATTTGCTTACCAAACCTCTCCAATCCTATCACTGCTGCGTTTATGCCCCTGTACACATGCTTGATTCTCTTTCGGAGACATAGCAATCCATAGGTTTTAAGATACTTACTAGTCAGGTACATTCTTAGGCGTTTAATATGCGGTGTTGTGTCCATTTCGTTGAGCAAGGAGTAGCTCTTGTCTATTCCATATTTGGCTTAAGGAACTTTATCTGTGCTCATTTCAATCTCTGGTTTTATGCAGCACCCCAACTCACCTTTCCCCTTAAGCAAGCATAAGTTGGTTTTCTAAATTTGAGACCCTGTTCTGTTCTGTAATTCAGTTCCTGTGTAGCCAAGTTTACATTCCGTGTATTACTGATATCTTATGATGTTTCTTTTTCTGTGTGACTTATTTCAGTTAGAATCATCATACCTGAATCCACTCATTGTGCTGCTAAGGGCCTGATGACATAGATTTCATTGCTGAGTGATATTGCTTTGTAAGTAAATACCACAACTTCTTTATCCATTTTTCACTTTCTGCGATGTTGAACTTGTACTGTAAACGAGGTTCTTGTAAACAGAGGCGTCCCAATGTTTGGGGTGGCTGTGTCTTTTTGATTTTAATTTCCCTAAGCTATAGGACCATAAGTGGAAGTGCCCTAGGCTCTGTTGCTTTGTTTTTTAGATGTTTCAGGAAACACCATACACTTCTCCCGAGTGTCTGTTGGCAATTTACATCCCGCCCATCAGCATAACAAGGCTCCCAGTTCTCCATGGCCTGTCCTGCCTTTCTGGATTTTACACTTTTTTCAGATGGCCCTTTTGACCGGGGGGAAGTGAGACTTCATTGTAGTGCAGATTTCCTTTGCAAGCTTGCTTGGTTGGCCAAAAAGGGCGTATGCGTTTTTTCCTGAATATATTCAGGAAAAAACGCATACGCCCTTTTTGGCCAAGTGCATCATTGTGGACGTTCTGCCTCTTTTCCTATGCTTTCAATGCAATTCCAGTCTACCTCCTGAAATCGGTTTCCTGCAATTCTGCCCCGCTTTCAAGTCCTCTTGGCAGCCTTACTTCAGTATATTTTTGGACGATAGCTGTCATTTATAACTCTGCAGGTTTGTGAATTACAGTGCCCCTGAGCTCCTTTCTTCAACTCGCTTTCTTTTGAGCTGGCCGCAACACCGCAGGATGGCTTCAGGCCCTAATCTGGTTCCGGCACGGCACGCTGAGCCTTTGGTTAATTCCTCTTCCTGGTGGGAAATGAGAGTTAAATTTGCCCGTCCAGACACCTCCAGCTAGTCTCTCATTGGTTCTCGCTATTCCTGTTCATCTTCCGCAGAAATTGCAAACTGGGCCAAACAGGAGGTTAAAGGGACTGACTCTCCAAGTCGGGAGGGTGTTAGTAAAGCGTCTGGAATGTTGCACCCGAGTACCAGGGTACGAAAACTGAGACATATTTGAACACGTCTCCCGATCACATGGTTGATCATACTCTAGGTTCCACATGCATGTTTTAGCTGAAGGAAGAATACCTTAAACCTGGGTAGTTGAAACCCGTGGAATGGGTACCATGCAATATGACTTCAAAGGGTCTTCATTTGCTCACCGAACCTCTCCAATCCTATCACTGCTGCGTTTATGCCCCTGTACACATGCTTGATTCTCTTTCGGAGACATAGCAATCCATAGGTTTTAAGATACTTACTAGTCAGGTACATTCTTAGGCGTTTAATATGCGGTGTTGAGTCCATTTCGTTGAGCAAGGAGTAGCTCTTGTCTATTCCATATTTGGCTTAAGGAACTTTATCTGTGTTCATTTCAATCTCTGGTTTTATGCAGCACCCCAACTCACCTTTACCCTTAAGCAAGCATAAGTTGGTTTTCTAAATTTGAGACCCTGTTCTGTTCTGTAATTCAGTTCCTGTGTAGCCAAGTTTACATTCCGTGTATTACTGATATCTTATGATGTTTCTTTTTCTGTGTGACTTATTTCAGTTAGAATCATCATACCTGAATCCACTCATTGTGCTGCTAAGGGCCTGATGACATAGATTTCATTGCTGAGTGATATTGCTTTGTAAGTAAATACCACAAATTCTTTATCCATTTTTCACTTTCTGCGATGTTGAACTTGTACTGTAAACGAGGTTCTTGTAAACAGAGGCGTCCCAATGTTTGGGGTGGCTGTGTCTTTTTGATTTTAATTTCCCTAAGCTATAGGACCATAAGTGGAAGTGCCCTAGGCTCTGTTGCTTTGTTTTTTAGATGTTTCAGGAAACACCATACACTTCTCCCGAGTGTCTGTTGGCAATTTACATCCCGCCCATCAGCATAACAAGGCTCCCAGTTCTCCATGGCCTGTCCTGCCTTTCTGGATTTTACACTTTTTTCAGATGGCCCTTTTGACCGGGGGGAAGTGAGACTTCATTGTAGTGCAGATTTCCTTTGTAAGCTTGCTTGGTTGGCCAAAAAGGGCGTATGCGTTTTTTCCTGAATATATTCAGGAAAAAACGCATACGCCCTTTTTGGCCAAGTGCATCATTGTGGACGTTCTGCCTCTTTTCCTATGCTTTCAATGCAATTCCAGTCTACCTCCTGAAATCGGTTTCCTGCAATTCTGCCCCGCTTTCAAGTCCTCTTGGCAGCCTTACTTCAGTATATTTTTGGACGATAGCTGTCATTTATAACTCTGCAGGTTTGTGAATTACAGTGCCCCTGAGCTCCTTTCTTCAACTCGCTTTCTTGTGACCTGGCCGCAACACTGCAGGATGGCTTCAGGCCCTAATCTGGTTCCGGCACGGCACGCTGAGCCTTTGGTTAATTCCTCTTCCTGGTGGGAAATGAGAGTTAAATTTGCCCGTCCAGACACCTCCAGCTAGTCTCTCATTGGTTCTCGCTATTCCTGTTCATCTTCCGCAGAAATTGCAAACTGGGCCAAACAGGAGGTTAAAGGGACTGACTCTCCAAGTCGGGAGGGTGTTAGTAAAGCGTCTGGAATGTTGTACCCGAGTACCAGGGTACGAAAACTGAGACATATTTGAACACGTCTCCCGATCACATGGTTGATCATACTCTAGGTTGCACATGCATGTTTTAGCTGAAGGAAGAATACCTTAAACCTGGGTAGTTGAAACCCGTGGAATGGGTACCATGCAATATGACTTCAAAGGGTCTTCATTTGCTCACCGAACCTCTCCAATCCTATCACTGCTGCGTTTATGCCCCTGTACACATGCTTGATTCTCTTTCGGAGACATAGCAATCCATAGGTTTTAAGATACTTACTAGTCAGGTACATTCTTAGGCGTTTAATATGCGGTGTTGAGTCCATTTCGTTGAGCAAGAGGTAGCTCTTGTCTATTCCATATTTGGCTTAAGGAACTTTATCTGTGCTCATTTCAATCTCTGGTTTTATGCAGCACCCCAACTCACCTTTACCCTTAAGCAAGCATAAGTTGGTTTTCTAAATTTGAGACCCTGTTCTGTTCTGTAATTCAGTTCCTGTGTAGCCAAGTTTACATTCCGTGTATTACTGATATCTTATGATGTTTCTTTTTCTGTGTGACTTATTTCAGTTAGAATCATCATACCTGAATCCACTCATTGTGCTGCTAAGGGCCTGATGACATAGATTTCATTGCTGAGTGATATTGCTTTGTAAGTAAATACCACAACTTCTTTATCCATTTTTCACTTTCTGCGATGTTGAACTTGTACTGTAAACGAGGTTCTTGTAAACAGAGGCGTCCCAATGTTTGGGGTGGCTGTGTCTTTTTGATTTTAATTTCCCTAAGCTATAGGACCATAAGTGGAAGTGCCCTAGGCTCTGTTGCTTTGTTTTTTAGATGTTTCAGGAAACACCATACACTTCTCCCGAGTGTCTGTTGGCAATTTACATCCCGCCCATCAGCATAACAAGGCTCCCAGTTCTCCATGGCCTGTCCTGCCTTTCTGGATTTTACACTTTTTTCAGATGGCCCTTTTGACCGGGGGGAAGTGAGACTTCATTGTAGTGCAGATTTCCTTTGCAAGCTTGCTTGGTTGGCCAAAAAGGGCGTATGCGTTTTTTCCTGAATATATTCAGGAAAAAACGCATACGCCCTTTTTGGCCAAGTGCATCATTGTGGACGTTCTGCCTCTTTTCCTATGCTTTCAATGCAATTCCAGTCTACCTCCTGAAATCGGTTTCCTGCAATTCTGCCCCGCTTTCAAGTCCTCTTGGCAGCCTTACTTCAGTATATTTTTGGACGATAGCTGTCATTTATAACTCTGCAGGTTTGTGAATTACAGTGCCCCTGAGCTCCTTTCTTCAACTCGCTTTCTTTTGAGCTGGCCGCAACACCGCAGGATGGCTTCAGGCCCTAATCTGGTTCCGGCACGGCACGCTGAGCCTTTGGTTAATTCCTCTTCCTGGTGGGAAATGAGAGTTAAATTTGCCCGTCCAGACACCTCCAGCTAGTCTCTCATTGGTTCTCGCTATTCCTGTTCATCTTCCGCAGAAATTGCAAACTGGGCCAAACAGGAGGTTAAAGGGACTGACTCTCCAAGTCGGGAGGGTGTTAGTAAAGCGTCTGGAATGTTGCACCCGAGTACCAGGGTACGAAAACTGAGACATATTTGAACACGTCTCCCGATCACATGGTTGATCATACTCTAGGTTCCACATGCATGTTTTAGCTGAAGGAAGAATACCTTAAACCTGGGTAGTTGAAACCCGTGGAATGGGTACCATGCAATATGACTTCAAAGGGTCTTCATTTGCTCACCGAACCTCTCCAATCCTATCACTGCTGCGTTTATGCCCCTGTACACATGCTTTATTCTCTTTCGGAGACATAGCAATCCATAGGTTTTAAGATACTTACTAGTCAGGTACATTCTTAGGCATTTAATATGCGGTGTTGAGTCCATTTCGTTGAGCAAGGAGTAGCTCTTGTCTATTCCATATTTGGCTTAAGGAACTTTATCTGTGTTCATTTCAATCTCTGGTTTTATGCAGCACCCCAACTCACCTTTCCCCTTAAGCAAGCATAAGTTGGTTTTCTAAATTTGAGACCCTGTTCTGTTCTGTAATTCAGTTCCTGTGTAGCCAAGTTTACATTCCGTGTATTACTGATATCTTATGATGTTTCTTTTTCTGTGTGACTTATTTCAGTTAGAATCATCATACCTGAATCCACTCATTGTGCTGCTAAGGGCCTGATGACATAGATTTCATTGCTGAGTGATATTGCTTTGTAAGTAAATACCACAACTTCTTTAAACATTTTTCACTTTCTGTGATGTTGAACTTGTACTGTACACGAGGTTCTTGTAAACAGAGGCGTCCCAAACTTTAGGGTGGCTGTGTCTTTTTGATTTTAATTTCCCTAAGCTATAGGACCATAAGTGGAAGTGCCCTAGGCTCTGTTGCTTTGTTTTTTAGATGTTTCAGGAAACACCATACACTTCTCCCGAGTGTCTGTTGGCAATTTACATCCCGCCCATCAGCATAACAAGGCTCCCAGTTCTCCATGGCCTGTCCTGTCTTTCTGGATTTTACACTTTTTTCAGATGGCCCTTTTGACCGGGGGGAAGTGAGACTTCATTGTAGTGCAGATTTCCTTTGCAAGCTTGCTTGGTTGGCCAAAAATGGCGTATGCGTTTTTTCCTGAATATATTCAGGAAAAAACGCATACGCCCTTTTTGGCCAAGTGCATCATTGTGGACGTTCTGCCTCTTTTCCTATGCTTTCAATGCAATTCCAGTCTACCTCCTGAAATCGGTTTCCTGCAATTCTGCCCCGCTTTCAAGTCCTCTTGGCAGCCTTACTTCAGTATATTTTTGGACGATAGCTGTCATTTATAACTCTGCAGGTTTGTGAATTACAGTGCCCCTGAGCTCCTTTCTTCAACTCGCTTTCTTTTGAGCTGGCCGCAACACCGCAGGATGGCTTCAGGCCCTAATCTGGTTCCGGCACGGCACGCTGAGCCTTTGGTTAATTCCTCTTCCTGGTGGGAAATGAGAGTTAAATTTGCCCGTCCAGACACCTCCAGCTAGTCTCTCATTGGTTCTCGCTATTCCTGTTCATCTTCCGCAGAAATTGCAAACTGGGCCAAACAGGAGGTTAAAGGGACTGACTCTCCAAGTCGGGAGGGTGTTAGTAAAGCGTCTGGAATATTGTACCCGAGTACCAGGGTACGAAAACTGAGACATATTTGAACACGTCTCCCGATCACATGGTTGATCATACTCTAGGTTCCACATGCATGTTTTAGCTGAAGGAAGAATACCTTAAACCTGGGTAGTTGAAACCCGTGGAATGGGTACCATGCAATATGACTTCAAAGGGTCTTCATTTGCTCACCGAACCTCTCCAATCCTATCACTGCTGCGTTTATGCCCCTGTACACATGCTTGATTCTCTTTCAGAGACATAGCAATCCATAGGTTTTAAGATACTTACTAGTCAGGTACATTCTTAGCCGTTTTATATGCGGTGTTGAGTCCATTTCGTTGAGCAAGGAGTAGCTCTTGTCTATTCCATATTTGGCTTAAGGAACTTTATCTGTGCTCATTTCAATCTCTGGTTTTATGCAGCACCCCAACTCACCTTTCCCCTTAAGCAAGCATAAGTTGGTTTTCTAAATTTGAGACCCTGTTCTGTTCTGTAATTCAGTTCCTGTGTAGCCAAGTTTACATTCCGTGTATTACTGATATCTTATGATGTTTCTTTTTCTGTGTGACTTATTTCAGTTAGAATCATCATACCTGAATCCACTCATTGTGCTGCTAAGGGCCTGATGACATAGATTTCATTGCTGAGTGATATTGCTTTGTAAGTAAATACCACAACTTCTTTATCCATTTTTCACTTTCTGCGATGTTGAACTTGTACTGTAAACGAGGTTCTCGTAAACAGAGGCGTCCCAAACTTTGGGGTGGCTGTGTCTTTTTGATTTTAATTTCCCTAAGCTATAGGACCATAAGTGGAAGTGCCCTAGGCTCTGTTGCTTTGTTTTTTAGATGTTTCAGGAAACACCATACACTTCTCCCGAGTGTCTGTTGGCAATTTACATCCCGCCCATCAGCATAACAAGGCTCCCAGTTCTCCATGGCCTGTCCTGCCTTTCTGGATTTTACACTTTTTTCAGATGGCCCTTTTGACCGGGGGGAAGTGAGACTTCATTGTAGTGCAGATTTCCTTTGCAAGCTTGCTTGGTTGGCCAAAAAGTGCGTATGCGTTTTTTCCTGAATATATTCAGGAAAAAACGCATACGCCCTTTTTGGCCAAGTGCATCATTGTGGACGTTCTGCCTCTTTTCCTATGCTTTCAATGCAATTCCAGTCTACCTCCTGAAATCGGTTTCCTGCAATTCTGCCCCGCTTTCAAGTCCTCTTGGCAGCCTTACTTCAGTATATTTTTGGACGATAGCTGTCATTTATAACTCTGCAGGTTTGTGAATTACAGTGCCCCTGAGCTCCTTTCTTCAACTCGCTTTCTTTTGAGCTGGCCGCAACACCGCAGGATGGCTTCAGGCCCTAATCTGGTTCCGGCACGGCACGCTGAGCCTTTGGTTAATTCCTCTTCCTGGTGGGAAATGAGAGTTAAATTTGCCCGTCCAGACACCTCCAGTTAGTCTCTCATTGGTTCTCGCTATTCCTGTTCATCTTCCGCAGAAATTGCAAACTGGGCCAAACAGGAGGTTAAAGGGACTGACTCTCCAAGTCGGGAGGGTGTTAGTAAAGCGTCTGGAATGTTGCACCCGAGTACCAGGGTACGAAAACTGAGACATATTTGAACACGTCTCCCGATCACATGGTTGATCATACTCTAGGTTCCACATGCATGTTTTAGCTGAAGGAAGAATACCTTAAACCTGGGTAGTTGAAACCCGTGGAATGGGTACCATGCAATATGACTTCAAAGGGTCTTCATTTGCTCACCGAACCTCTCCAATCCTATCACTGCTGCGTTTATGCCCCTGTACACATGCTTGATTCTCTTTCGGAGACATAGCAATCCATAGGTTTTAAGATACTTACTAGTCAGGTACATTCTTAGGCATTTAATATGCGGTGTTGAGTCCATTTCGTTGAGCAAGGAGTAGCTCTTGTCTATTCCATATTTGGCTTAAGGAACTTTATCTGTGTTCATTTCAATCTCTGGTTTTATGCAGCACCCCAACTCACCTTTACCCTTAAGCAAGCATAAGTTGGTTTTCTAAATTTGAGACCCTGTTCTGTTCTGTAATTCAGTTCCTGTGTAGCCAAGTTTACATTCCGTGTATTACTGATATCTTATGATGTTTCTTTTTCTGTGTGACTTATTTCAGTTAGAATCATCATACCTGAATCCACTCATTGTGCTGCTAAGGGCCTGATGACATAGATTTCATTGCTGAGTGATATTGCTTTGTAAGTAAATACCACAACTTCTTTATCCATTTTTCACTTTCTGCGATGTTGAACTTGTACTGTAAACGAGGTTCTTGTAAACAGAGGCGTCCCAAACTTTGGGGTGGCTGTGTCTTTTTGATTTTAATTTCCCTAAGCTATAGGACCATAAGTGGAAGTGCCCTAGGCTCTGTTGCTTTGTTTTTTAGATGTTTCAGGAAACACCATACACTTCTCCCGAGTGTCTGTTGGCAATTTACATCCCGCCCATCAGCATAACAAGGCTCCCAGTTCTCCATGGCCTGTCCTGCCTTTCTGGATTTTACACTTTTTTCAGATGGCCCTTTTGACCGGGGGGAAGTGAGACTTCATTGTAGTGTAGATTTCCTTTGCAAGCTTGCTTGGTTGGCCAAAAAGGGCGTATGCGTTTTTTCCTGAATATATTCAGGAAAAAACGCATACGCCCTTTTTGGCCAAGTGCATCATTGTGGACGTTCTGCCTCTTTTCCTATGCTTTCAATGCAATTCCAGTCTACCTCCTGAAATCGGTTTCCTGCAATTCTGCCCCGCTTTCAAGTCCTCTTGGCAGCCTTACTTCAGTATATTTTTGGACGATAGCTGTCATTTATAACTCTGCAGGTTTGTGAATTACAGTGCCCCTGAGCTCCTTTCTTCAACTCGCTTTCTTTTGAGCTGGCCGCAACACCGCAGGATGGCTTCAGGCCCTAATCTGGTTCCGGCACGGCACGCTGAGCCTTTGGTTAATTCCTCTTCCTGGTGGGAAATGAGAGTTAAATTTGCCCGTCCAGACACCTCCAGCTAGTCTCTCATTGGTTCTCGCTATTCCTGTTCATCTTCCGCAGAAATTGCAAACTGGGCCAAACAGGAGGTTAAAGGGACTGACTCTCCAAGTCGGGAGGGTGTTAGTAAAGCATCTGGAATGTTGCACCCGAGTACCAGGGTACGAAAACTGAGACATATTTGAACACGTCTCCCGATCACATGGTTGATCATACTCTAGGTTCCACATGCATGTTTTAGCTGAAGGAAGAATACCTTAAACCTGGGTAGTTGAAACCCGTGGAATGGGTACCATGCAATATGACTTCAAAGGGTCTTCATTTGCTCACCGAACCTCTCCAATCCTATCACTGCTGCGTTTATGCCCCTGTACACATGCTTGATTCTCTTTCGGAGACATAGCAATCCATAGGTTTTAAGATACTTACTAGTCAGGTACATTCTTAGGCATTTAATATGCGGTGTTGAGTCCATTTCGTTGAGCAAGGAGTAGCTCTTGTCTATTCCATATTTGGCTTAAGGAACTTTATCTGTGCTCATTTCAATCTCTGGTTTTATGCAGCACCCCAACTCCCCTTTCCCCTTAAGCAAGCATAAGTTGGTTTTCTAAATTTGAGACCCTGTTCTGTTCTGTAATTCAGTTCCTGTGTAGCCAAGTTTAAATTCCGTGTATTACTGATATCTTATGATGTTTCTTTTTCTGTGTGACTTATTTCAGTTAGAATCATCATACCTGAATCCACTCATTGTGCTGCTAAGGGCCTGATGACATAGATTTCATTGCTGAGTGATATTGCTTTGTAAGTAAATACCACAACTTCTTTATCCATTTTTCACTTTCTGCGATGTTGAACTTGTACTGTAAACGAGGTTCTTGTAAACAGAGGCGTCCCAAACTTTGGGGTGGCTGTGTCTTTTTGATTTTAATTTCCCTAAGCTATAGGACCATAAGTGGAAGTGCCCTAGGCTCTGTTGCTTTGTTTTTTAGATGTTTCAGGAAACACCATACACTTCTCCCGAGTGTCTGTTGGCAATTTACATCCCGCCCATCAGCATAACAAGGCTCCCAGTTCTCCATGGCCTGGCCTGCCTTTCTGGATTTTACACTTTTTTCAGATGGCCCTTTTGACTGGGGGGAAGTGAGACTTCATTGTAGTGCAGATTTCCTTTGCAAGCTTGCTTGGTTGGCCAAAAAGGGCGTATGCGTTTTTTCCTGAATATATTCAGGAAAAAACGCATACGCCCTTTTTGGCCAAGTGCATCATTGTGGACGTTCTGCCTCTTTTCCTATGCTTTCAATGCAATTCCAGTCTACCTCCTGAAATCGGTTTCCTGCAATTCTGCCCCGCTTTCAAGTCCTCTTGGCAGCCTTACTTCAGTATATTTTTGGACGATAGCTGTCATTTATAACTCTGCAGGTTTGTGAATTACAGTGCCCCTGAGCTCCTTTCTTCAACTCGCTTTCTTTTGAGCTGGCCGCAACACCGCAGGATGGCTTCAGGCCCTAATCTGGTTCCGGCACGGCACGCTGAGCCTTTGGTTAATTCCTCTTCCTGGTGGGAAATGAGAGTTAAATTTGCCCGTCCAGACACCTCCAGCTAGTCTCTCATTGGTTCTCGCTATTCCTGTTCATCTTCCGCAGAAATTGCAAACTGGGCCAAACAGGAGGTTAAAGGGACTGACTCTCCAAGTCGGGAGGGTGTTAGTAAAGCGTCTGGAATGTTGCACCCGAGTACCAGGGTACGAAAACTGAGACATATTTGAACACGTCTCCCGATCACATGGTTGATCATACTCTAGGTTCCACATGCATGTTTTAGCTGAAGGAAGAATACCTTAAACCTGGGTAGTTGAAACCCGTGGAATGGGTACCATGCAATATGACTTCAAAGGGTCTTCATTTGCTCACCGAACCTCTCCAATCCTATCACTGCTGCGTTTATGCCCCTGTACACATGCTTGATTCTCTTTCGGAGACATAGCAATCCATAGGTTTTAAGATACTTACTAGTCAGGTACATTCTTAGGCATTTAATATGCGGTGTTGAGTCCATTTCGTTGAGCAAGGAGTAGCTCTTGTCTATTCCATATTTGGCTTAAGGAACTTTATCTGTGCTCATTTCAATCTCTGGTTTTATGCAGCACCCCAACTCACCTTTCCCCTTAAGCAAGCATAAGTTGGTTTTCTAAATTTGAGACCCTGTTCTGTTCTGTAATTCAGTTCCTGTGTAGCCAAGTTTACATTCCGTGTATTACTGATATCTTATGATGTTTCTTTTTCTGTGTGACTTATTTCAGTTAGAATCATCATACCTGAATCCACTCATTGTGCTGCTAAGGGCCTGATGACATAGATTTCATTGCTGAGTGATATTGCTTTGTAAGTAAATACCACAACTTCTTTATCCATTTTTCACTTTCTGCGATGTTGAACTTGTACTGTAAACGAGGTTCTTGTAAACAGAGGCGTCCCAAACTTTGGGGTGGCTGTGTCTTTTTGATTTTAATTTCCCTAAGCTATAGGACCATAAGTGGAAGTGCCCTAGGCTCTGTTGCTTTGTTTTTTAGATGTTTCAGGAAACACCATACACTTCTCCCGAGTGTCTGTTGGCAATTTACATCCCGCCCATCAGCATAACAAGGCTCCCAGTTCTCCATGGCCTGTCCTGCCTTTCTGGATTTTACACTTTTTTCAGATGGCCCTTTTGACCGGGGGGAAGTGAGACTTCATTGTAGTGCAGATTTCCTTTGCAAGCTTGCTTGGTTGGCCAAAAAGGGCGTATGCGTTTTTTCCTGAATATATTCAGGAAAAAACGCATACGCCCTTTTTGGCCAAGTGCATCATTGTGGACGTTCTGCCTCTTTTCCTATGCTTTCAATGCAATTCCAGTCTACCTCCTGAAATCGGTTTCCTGCAATTCTGCCCCGCTTTCAAGTCCTCTTGGCAGCCTTACTTCAGTATATTTTTGGACGATAGCTGTCATTTATAACTCTGCAGGTTTGTGAATTACAGTGCCCCTGAGCTCCTTTCTTCAACTCGCTTTCTTTTGAGCTGGCCGCAACACCGCAGGATGGCTTCAGGCCCTAATCTGGTTCCGGCACGGCACGCTGAGCCTTTGGTTAATTCCTCTTCCTGGTGGGAAATGAGAGTTAAATTTGCCCGTCCAGACACCTCCAGCTAGTCTCTCATTGGTTCTCGCTATTCCTGTTCATCTTCCGCAGAAATTGCAAACTGGGCCAAACAGGAGGTTAAAGGGACTGACTCTCCAAGTCGGGAGGGTGTTAGTAAAGCGTCTGGAATGTTGCACCCGAGTACCAGGGTACGAAAACTGAGACATATTTGAACACGTCTCCCGATCACATGGTTGATCATACTCTAGGTTCCACATGCATGTTTTAGCTGAAGGAAGAATACCTTAAACCTGGGTAGTTGAAACCCGTGGAATGGGTACCATGCAATATGACTTCAAAGGGTCTTCATTTGCTCACCGAACCTCTCCAATCCTATCACTGCTGCGTTTATGCCCCTGTACACATGCTTGATTCTCTTTCGGAGACATAGCAATCCATAGGTTTTAAGATACTTACTAGTCAGGTACATTCTTAGGCATTTAATATGCGGTGTTGAGTCCATTTCGTTGAGCAAGGAGTAGCTCTTGTCTATTCCATATTTGGCTTAAGGAACTTTATCTGTGCTCATTTCAATCTCTGGTTTTATGCAGCACCCCAACTCACCTTTCCCCTTAAGCAAGCATAAGTTGGTTTTCTAAATTTGAGACCCTGTTCTGTTCTGTAATTCAGTTCCTGTGTAGCCAAGTTTACATTCCGTGTATTACTGATATCTTATGATGGTTCTTTTTCTGTGTGACTTATTTCAGTTAGAATCATCATACCTGAATCCACTCATTGTGCTGCTAAGGGCCTGATGACATAGATTTCATTGCTGAGTGATATTGCTTTGTAAGTAAATACCACAACTTCTTTATCCATTTTTCACTTTCTGCGATGTTGAACTTGTACTGTAAACGAGGTTCTTGTAAACAGAGGCGTCCCAAACTTTGGGGTGGCTGTGTCTTTTTGATTTTAATTTCCCTAAGCTATAGGACCATAAGTGGAAGTGCCCTAGGCTCTGTTGCTTTGTTTTTTAGATGTTTCAGGAAACACCATACACTTCTCCCGAGTGTCTGTTGGCAATTTACATCCCGCCCATCAGCATAACAAGGCTCCCAGTTCTCCATGGCCTGTCCTGTCTTTCTGGATTTTACACTTTTTTCAGATGGCCCTTTTGACCGGGGGGAAGTGAGACTTCATTGTAGTGCAGATTTCCTTTGCAAGCTTGCTTGGTTGGCCAAAAAGGGCGTATGCGTTTTTTCCTGAATATATTCAGGAAAAAACGCATACGCCCTTTTTGGCCAAGTGCATCATTGTGGACGTTCTGCCTCTTTTCCTATGCTTTCAATGCAATTCCAGTCTACCTCCTGAAATCGGTTTCCTGCAATTCTGCCCCGCTTTCAAGTCCTCTTGGCAGCCTTACTTCAGTATATTTTTGGACGATAGCTGTCATTTATAACTCTGCAGGTTTGTGAATTACAGTGCCCCTGAGCTCCTTTCTTTAACTCGCTTTCTTTTGAGCTGGCCGCAACACCGCAGGATGGCTTCAGGCCCTAATCTGGTTCCGGCACGGCACGCTGAGCCTTTGGTTAATTCCTCTTCCTGGTGGGAAATGAGAGTTAAATTTGCCCGTCCAGACACCTCCAGCTAGTCTCTCATTGGTTCTCGCTATTCCTGTTCATCTTCCGCAGAAATTGCAAACTGGGCCAAACAGGAGGTTAAAGGGACTGACTCTCCAAGTCGGGAGGGTGTTAGTAAAGCGTCTGGAATGTTGCACCCGAGTACCAGGGTACGAAAACTGAGACATATTTGAACACGTCTCCCGATCACATGGTTGATCATACTCTAGGTTCCACATGCATGTTTTAGCTGAAGGAAGAATACCTTAAACCTGGGTAGTTGAAACCCGTGGAATGGGTACCATGCAATATGACTTCAAAGGGTCTTCATTTGCTCACCGAACCTCTCCAATCCTATCACTGCTGCGTTTATGCCCCTGTACACATGCTTGATTCTCTTTCGGAGACATAGCAATCCATAGGTTTTAAGATACTTACTAGTCAGGTACATTCTTAGGCATTTAATATGCGGTGTTGAGTCCATTTCGTTGAGCAAGGAGTAGCTCTTGTCTATTCCATATTTGGCTTAAGGAACTTTATCTGTGCTCATTTCAATCTCTGGTTTTATGCAGCACCCCAACTCACCTTTCCCCTTAAGCAAGCATAAGTTGGTTTTCTAAATTTGAGACCCTGTTCTGTTCTGTAATTCAGTTCCTGTGTAGCCAAGTTTAAATTCCGTGTATTACTGATATCTTATGATGTTTCTTTTTCTGTGTGACTTATTTCAGTTAGAATCATCATACCTGAATCCACTCATTGTGCTGCTAAGGGCCTGATGACATAGATTTCATTGCTGAGTGATATTGCTTTGTAAGTAAATACCACAACTTCTTTATCCATTTTTCACTTTCTGCGATGTTGAACTTGTACTGTAAACGAGGTTCTTGTAAACAGAGGCGTCCCAAACTTTGGGGTGGCTGTGTCTTTTTGATTTTAATTTCCCTAAGCTATAGGACCATAAGTGGAAGTGCCCTAGGCTCTGTTGCTTTGTTTTTTAGATGTTTCAGGAAACACCATACACTTCTCCCGAGTGTCTGTTGGCAATTTACATCCCGCCCATCAGCATAACAAGGCTCCCAGTTCTCCATGGCCTGTCCTGCCTTTCTGGATTTTACACTTTTTTCAGATGGCCCTTTTGACCGGGGGGAAGTGAGACTTCATTGTAGTGCAGATTTCCTTTGCAAGCTTGCTTGGTTGGCCAAAAAGGGCGTATGCGTTTTTTCCTGAATATATTCAGGAAAAAACGCATACGCCCTTTTTGGCCAAGTGCATCATTGTGGCCGTTCTGCCTCTTTTCCTATGCTTTCAATGCAATTCCAGTCTACCTCCTGAAATCGGTTTCCTGCAATTCTGCCCCGCTTTCAAGTCCTCTTGGCAGCCTTACTTCAGTATATTTTTGGACGATAGCTGTCATTTATAACTCTGCAGGTTTGTGAATTACAGTGCCCCTGAGCTCCTTTCTTCAACTCGCTTTCTTTTGAGCTGGCCGCAACACCGCAGGATGGCTTCAGGCCCTAATCTGGTTCCGGCACGGCACGCTGAGCCTTTGGTTAATTCCTCTTCCTGGTGGGAAATGAGAGTTAAATTTGCCCGTCCAGACACCTCCAGCTAGTCTCTCATTGGTTCTCGCTATTCCTGTTCATCTTCCGCAGAAATTGCAAACTGGGCCAAACAGGAGGTTAAAGGGACTGACTCTCCAAGTCGGGAGGGTGTTAGTAAAGCGTCTGGAATGTTGCACCCGAGTACCAGGGTACGAAAACTGAGACATATTTGAACACGTCTCCCGATCACATGGTTGATCATACTCTAGGTTCCACATGCATGTTTTAGCTGAAGGAAGAATACCTTAAACCTGGGTAGTTGAAACCCGTGGAATGGGTACCATGCAATATGACTTCAAAGGGTCTTCATTTGCTCACCGAACCTCTCCAATCCTATCACTGCTGCGTTTATGCCCCTGTACACATGCTTGATTCTCTTTCGGAGACATAGCAATCCATAGGTTTTAAGATACTTACTAGTCAGGTACATTCTTAGGCATTTAATATGCGGTGTTGAGTCCATTTCGTTGAGCAAGGAGTAGCTCTTGTCTATTCCATATTTGGCTTAAGGAACTTTATCTGTGCTCATTTCAATCTCTGGTTTTATGCAGCACCCCAACTCACCTTTCCCCTTAAGCAAGCATAAGTTGGTTTTCTAAATTTGAGACCCTGTTCTGTTCTGTAATTCAGTTCCTGTGTAGCCAAGTTTACATTCCGTGTATTACTGATATCTTATGATGGTTCTTTTTCTGTGTGACTTATTTCAGTTAGAATCATCATACCTGAATCCACTCATTGTGCTGCTAAGGGCCTGATGACATAGATTTCATTGCTGAGTGATATTGCTTTGTAAGTAAATACCACAACTTCTTTATCCATTTTTCACTTTCTGCGATGTTGAACTTGTACTGTAAACGAGGTTCTTGTAAACAGAGGCATCCCAAACTTTGGGGTGGCTGTGTCTTTTTGATTTTAATTTCCCTAAGCTATAGGACCATAAGTGGAAGTGCCCTAGGCTCTGTTGCTTTGTTTTTTAGATGTTTCAGGAAACACCATACACTTCTCCCGAGTGTCTGTTGGCAATTTACATCCCGCCCATCAGCATAACAAGGCTCCCAGTTCTCCATGGCCTGTCCTGCCTTTCTGGATTTTACACTTTTTTCAGATGGCCCTTTTGACCGGGGGGAAGTGAGACTTCATTGTAGTGCAGATTTCCTTTGCAAGCTTGCTTGGTTGGCCAAAAAGGGCGTATGCGTTTTTTCCTGAATATATTCAGGAAAAAACGCATACGCCCTTTTTGGCCAAGTGCATCATTGTGGCCGTTCTGCCTCTTTTCCTATGCTTTCAATGCAATTCCAGTCTACCTCCTGAAATCGGTTTCCTGCAATTCTGCCCCGCTTTCAAGTCCTCTTGGCAGCCTTACTTCAGTATATTTTTGGACGATAGCTGTCATTTATAACTCTGCAGGTTTGTGAATTACAGTGCCCCTGAGCTCCTTTCTTTAACTCGCTTTCTTTTGAGCTGGCCGCAACACCGCAGGATGGCTTCAGGCCCTAATCTGGTTCCGGCACGGCACGCTGAGCCTTTGGTTAATTCCTCTTCCTGGTGGGAAATGAGAGTTAAATTTGCCCGTCCAGACACCTCCAGCTAGTCTCTCATTGGTTCTCGCTATTCCTGTTCATCTTCCGCAGAAATTGCAAACTGGGCCAAACAGGAGGTTAAAGGGACTGACTCTCCAAGTCGGGAGGGTGTTAGTAAAGCGTCTGGAATGTTGCACCCGAGTACCAGGGTACGAAAACTGAGACATATTTGAACACGTCTCCCGATCACATGGTTGATCATACTCTAGGTTCCACATGCATGTTTTAGCTGAAGGAAGAATACCTTAAACCTGGGTAGTTGAAACCCGTGGAATGGGTACCATGCAATATGACTTCAAAGGGTCTTCATTTGCTCACCGAACCTCTCCAATCCTATCACTGCTGCGTTTATGCCCCTGTACACATGCTTGATTCTCTTTCGGAGACATAGCAATCCATAGGTTTTAAGATACTTACTAGTCAGGTACATTCTTAGGCATTTAATATGCGGTGTTGAGTCCATTTCGTTGAGCAAGGAGTAGCTCTTGTCTATTCCATATTTGGCTTAAGGAACTTTATCTGTGTTCATTTCAATCTCTGGTTTTATGCAGCACCCCAACTCACCTTTCCCCTTAAGCAAGCATAAGTTGGTTTTCTAAATTTGAGACCCTGTTCTGTTCTGTAATTCAGTTCCTGTGTAGCCAAGTTTACATTCCGTGTATTACTGATATCTTATGATGTTTCTTTTTCTGTGTGACTTATTTCAGTTAGAATCATCATACCTGAATCCACTCATTGTGCTGCTAAGGGCCTGATGACATAGATTTCATTGCTGAGTGATATTGCTTTGTAAGTAAATACCACAACTTCTTTATCCATTTTTCACTTTCTGCGATGTTGAACTTGTACTGTAAACGAGGTTCTTGTAAACAGAGGCGTCCCAAACTTTGGGTGGCTGTGTCTTTTTGATTTTAATTTCCCTAAGCTATAGGACCATAAGTGGAAGTGCCCTAGGCTCTGTTGCTTTGTTTTTTAGATGTTTCAGGAAACACCATACACTTCTCCCGAGTGTCTGTTGGCAATTTACATCCCGCCCATCAGCATAACAAGGCTCCCAGTTCTCCATGGCCTGTCCTGCCTTTCTGGATTTTACACTTTTTTCAGATGGCCCTTTTGACCGGGGGGAAGTGAGACTTCATTGTAGTGCAGATTTCCTTTGCAAGCTTGCTTGGTTGGCCAAAAAGGGCGTATGCGTTTTTTCCTGAATATATTCAGGAAAAAACGCATACGCCCTTTTTGGCCAAGTGCATCATTGTGGACGTTCTGCCTCTTTTCCTATGCTTTCAATGCAATTCCAGTCTACCTCCTGAAATCGGTTTCCTGCAATTCTGCCCCGCTTTCAAGTCCTCTTGGCAGCCTTACTTCAGTATATTTTTGGACGATAGCTGTCATTTATAACTCTGCAGGTTTGTGAATTACAGTGCCCCTGAGCTCCTTTCTTCAACTCGCTTTCTTTTGAGCTGGCCGCAACACCGCAGGATGGCTTCAGGCCCTAATCTGGTTCCGGCACGGCACGCTGAGCCTTTGGTTAATTCCTCTTCCTGGTGGGAAATGAGAGTTAAATTTGCCCGTCCAGACACCTCCAGCTAGTCTCTCATTGGTTCTCGCTATTCCTGTTCATCTTCCGCAGAAATTGCAAACTGGGCCAAACAGGAGGTTAAAGGGACTGACTCTCCAAGTCGGGAGGGTGTTAGTAAAGCGTCTGGAATGTTGCACCCGAGTACCAGGGTACGAAAACTGAGACATATTTGAACACGTCTCCCGATCACATGGTTGATCATACTCTAGGTTCCACATGCATGTTTTAGCTGAAGGAAGAATACCTTAAACCTGGGTAGTTGAAACCCGTGGAATGGGTACCATGCAATATGACTTCAAAGGGTCTTCATTTGCTCACCGAACCTCTCCAATCCTATCACTGCTGCGTTTATGCCCCTGTACACATGCTTGATTCTCTTTCGGAGACATAGCAATCCATAGGTTTTAAGATACTTACTAGTCAGGTACATTCTTAGGCATTTAATATGCGGTGTTGAGTCCATTTCGTTGAGCAAGGAGTAGCTCTTGTCTATTCCATATTTGGCTTAAGGAACTTTATCTGTGCTCATTTCAATCTCTGGTTTTATGCAGCACCCCAACTCACCTTTCCCCTTAAGCAAGCATAAGTTGGTTTTCTAAATTTGAGACCCTGTTCTGTTCTGTAATTCAGTTCCTGTGTAGCCAAGTTTACATTCCGTGTATTACTGATATCTTATGATGTTTCTTTTTCTGTGTGACTTATTTCAGTTAGAATCATCATACCTGAATCCACTCATTGTGCTGCTAAGGGCCTGATGACATAGATTTCATTGCTGAGTGATATTGCTTTGTAAGTAAATACCACAACTTCTTTATCCATTTTTCACTTTCTGCGATGTTGAACTTGTACTGTAAACGAGGTTCTTGTAAACAGAGGCGTCCCAAACTTTGGGGTGGCTGTGTCTTTTTGATTTTAATTTCCCTAAGCTATAGGACCATAAGTGGAAGTGCCCTAGGCTCTGTTGCTTTGTTTTTTAGATGTTTCAGGAAACACCATACACTTCTCCCGAGTGTCTGTTGGCAATTTACATCCCGCCCATCAGCATAACAAGGCTCCCAGTTCTCCATGGCCTGTCCTGCCTTTCTGAATTTTACACTTTTTTCAGATGGCCCTTTTGACCGGGGGGAAGTGAGACTTCATTGTAGTGTAGATTTCCTTTGCAAGCTTGCTTGGTTGGCCAAAAAGGGCGTATGCGTTTTTTCCTGAATATATTCAGGAAAAAACGCATACGCCCTTTTTGGCCAAGTGCATCATTGTGGACGTTCTGCCTCTTTTCCTATGCTTTCAATGCAATTCCAGTCTACCTCCTGAAATCGGTTTCCTGCAATTCTGCCCCGCTTTCAAGTCCTCTTGGCAGCCTTACTTCAGTATATTTTTGGACGATAGCTGTCATTTATAACTCTGCAGGTTTGTGAATTACAGTGCCCCTGAGCTCCTTTCTTCAACTCGCTTTCTTTTGAGCTGGCCGCAACACCGCAGGATGGCTTCAGGCCCTAATCTGGTTCCGGCACGGCACGCTGAGCCTTTGGTTAATTCCTCTTCCTGGTGGGAAATGAGAGTTAAATTTGCCCGTCCAGACACCTCCAGCTAGTCTCTCATTGGTTCTCGCTATTCCTGTTCATCTTCCGCAGAAATTGCAAACTGGGCCAAACAGGAGGTTAAAGGGACTGACTCTCCAAGTCGGGAGGGTGTTAGTAAAGCATCTGGAATGTTGCACCCGAGTACCAGGGTACGAAAACTGAGACATATTTGAACACGTCTCCCGATCACATGGTTGATCATACTCTAGGTTCCACATGCATGTTTTAGCTGAAGGAAGAATACCTTAAACCTGGGTAGTTGAAACCCGTGGAATGGGTACCATGCAATATGACTTCAAAGGGTCTTCATTTGCTCACCGAACCTCTCCAATCCTATCACTGCTGCGTTTATGCCCCTGTACACATGCTTGATTCTCTTTCGGAGACATAGCAATCCATAGGTTTTAAGATACTTACTAGTCAGGTACATTCTTAGGCATTTAATATGCGGTGTTGAGTCCATTTCGTTGAGCAAGGAGTAGCTCTTGTCTATTCCATATTTGGCTTAAGGAACTTTATCTGTGCTCATTTCAATCTCTGGTTTTATGCAGCACCCCAACTCACCTTTCCCCTTAAGCAAGCATAAGTTGGTTTTCTAAATTTGAGACCCTGTTCTGTTCTGTAATTCAGTTCCTGTGTAGCCAAGTTTACATTCCGTGTATTACTGATATCTTATGATGGTTCTTTTTCTGTGTGACTTATTTCAGTTAGAATCATCATACCTGAATCCACTCATTGTGCTGCTAAGGGCCTGATGACATAGATTTCATTGCTGAGTGATATTGCTTTGTAAGTAAATACCACAACTTCTTTATCCATTTTTCACTTTCTGCGATGTTGAACTTGTACTGTAAACGAGGTTCTTGTAAACAGAGGCGTCCCAAACTTTGGGGTGGCTGTGTCTTTTTGATTTTAATTTCCCTAAGCTATAGGACCATAAGTGGAAGTGCCCTAGGCTCTGTTGCTTTGTTTTTTAGATGTTTCAGGAAACACCATACACTTCTCCCGAGTGTCTGTTGGCAATTTACATCCCGCCCATCAGCATAACAAGGCTCCCAGTTCTCCATGGCCTGTCCTGCCTTTCTGGATTTTACACTTTTTTCAGATGGCCCTTTTGACCGGGGGGAAGTGAGACTTCATTGTAGTGCAGATTTCCTTTGCAAGCTTGCTTGGTTGGCCAAAAAGGGCGTATGCGTTTTTTCCTGAATATATTCAGGAAAAAACACATACGCCCTTTTTGGCCAAGTGCATCATTGTGGACGTTCTGCCTCTTTTCCTATGCTTTCAATGCAATTCCAGTCTACCTCCTGAAATCGGTTTCCTGCAATTCTGCCCCGCTTTCAAGTCCTCTTGGCAGCCTTACTTCAGTATATTTTTGGACGATAGCTGTCATTTATAACTCTGCAGGTTTGTGAATTACAGTGCCCCTGAGCTCCTTTCTTCAACTCGCTTTCTTTTGAGCTGGCCGCAACACCGCAGGATGGCTTCAGGCCCTAATCTGGTTCCGGCACGGCACGCTGAGCCTTTGGTTAATTCCTCTTCCTGGTGGGAAATGAGAGTTAAATTTGCCCGTCCAGACACCTCCAGCTAGTCTCTCATTGGTTCTCGCTATTCCTGTTCATCTTCCGCAGAAATTGCAAACTGGGCCAAACAGGAGGTTAAAGGGACTGACTCTCCAAGTCGGGAGGGTGTTAGTAAAGCGTCTGGAATGTTGCACCCGAGTACCAGGGTACGAAAACTGAGACATATTTGAACACGTCTCCCGATCACATGGTTGATCATACTCTAGGTTCCACATGCATGTTTTAGCTGAAGGAAGAATACCTTAAACCTGGGTAGTTGAAACCCGTGGAATGGGTACCATGCAATATGACTTCAAAGGGTCTTCATTTGCTCACCGAACCTCTCCAATCCTATCACTGCTGCGTTTATGCCCCTGTACACATGCTTGATTCTCTTTCGGAGACATAGCAATCCATAGGTTTTAAGATACTTACTAGTCAGGTACATTCTTAGGCATTTAATATGCGGTGTTGAGTCCATTTCGTTGAGCAAGGAGTAGCTCTTGTCTATTCCATATTTGGCTTAAGGAACTTTATCTGTGCTCATTTCAATCTCTGGTTTTATGCAGCACCCCAACTCACCTTTCCCCTTAAGCAAGCATAAGTTGGTTTTCTAAATTTGAGACCCTGTTCTGTTCTGTAATTCAGTTCCTGTGTAGCCAAGTTTACATTCCGTGTATTACTGATATCTTATGATGTTTCTTTTTCTGTGTGACTTATTTCAGTTAGAATCATCATACCTGAATCCACTCATTGTGCTGCTAAGTTCCTGATGACATAGATTTCATTGCTGAGTGATATTGCTTTGTAAGTAAATACCACAACTTCTTTATCCATTTTTCACTTTCTGCGATGTTGAACTTGTACGGTAAACGAGGTTCTTGTAAACAGAGGCGTCCCAAACTTTGGGGTGGCTGTGTCTTTTTGATTTTAATTTCCCTAAGCTATAGGACCATAAGTGGAAGTGCCCTAGGCTCTGTTGCTTTGTTTTTTAGATGTTTCAGGAAACACCATACACTTCTCCCGAGTGTCTGTTGGCAATTTACATCCCGCCCATCAGCATAACAAGGCTCCCAGTTCTCCATGGCCTGTCCTGCCTTTCTGGATTTTACACTTTTTTCAGATGGCCCTTTTGACCGGGAGGAAGTGAGACTTCATTGTAGTGCAGATTTCCTTTGCAAGCTTGCTTGGTTGGCCAAAAAGGGCGTATGCGTTTTTTCCTGAATATATTCAGGAAAAAACGCATACGCCCTTTTTGGCCAAGTGCATCATTGTGGACGTTCTGCCTCTTTTCCTATGCTTTCAATGCAATTCCAGTCTGCCTCCTGAAATCGGTTTCCTGCAATTCTGCCCCGCTTTCAAGTCCTCTTGGCAGCCTTACTTCAGTATATTTTTGGACGATAGCTGTCATTTATAACTCTGCAGGTTTGTGAATTACAGTGCCCCTGAGCTCCTTTCTTCAACTCGCTTTCTTTTGAGCTGGCCGCAACACCGCAGGATGGCTTCAGGCCCTAATCTGGTTCCGGCACGGCACGCTGAGCCTTTGGTTAATTCCTCTTCCTGGTGGGAAATGAGAGTTAAATTTGCCCGTCCAGACACCTTCCAGCTAGTCTCTCATTGGTTCTCGCTATTCCTGTTCATCTTCCGCAGAAATTGCAAACTGGGCCAAACAGGAGGTTAAAGGGACTGACTCTCCAAGTCGGGAGGGTGTTAGTAAAGCGTCTGGAATGTTGCACCCGAGTACCAGGGTACGAAAACTGAGACATATTTGAACACGTCTCCCGATCACATGGTTGATCATACTCTAGGTTCCACATGCATGTTTTAGCTGAAGGAAGAATACCTTAAACCTGGGTAGTTGAAACCCGTGGAATGGGTACCATGCAATATGACTTCAAAGGGTCTTCATTTGCTCACCGAACCTCTCCAATCCTATCACTGCTGCGTTTATGCCCCTGTACACATGCTTGATTCTCTTTCGGAGACATAGCAATCCATAGGTTTTAAGATACTTACTAGTCAGGTACATTCTTAGGCATTTAATATGCGGTGTTGAGTCCATTTCGTTGAGCAAGGAGTAGCTCTTGTCTATTCCATATTTGGCTTAAGGAACTTTATCTGTGCTCATTTCAATCTCTGGTTTTATGCAGCACCCCAACTCACCTTTCCCCTTAAGCAAGCATAAGTTGGTTTTCTAAATTTGAGACCCTGTTCTGTTCTGTAATTCAGTTCCTGTGTAGCCAAGTTTACATTCCGTGTATTACTGATATCTTATGATGTTTCTTTTTCTGTGTGACTTATTTCAGTTAGAATCATCATACCTGAATCCACTCATTGTGCTGCTAAGGGCCTGATGACATAGATTTCATTGCTGAGTGATATTGCTTTGTAAGTAAATACCACAACTTCTTTATCCATTTTTCACTTTCTGCGATGTTGAACTTGTACTGTAAACGAGGTTCTTGTAAACAGAGGCGTCCCAAACTTTGGGGTGGCTGTGTCTTTTTGATTTTAATTTCCCTAAGCTATAGGACCATAAGTGGAAGTGCCCTAGGCTCTGTTGCTTTGTTTTTTAGATGTTTCAGGAAACACCATACACTTCTCCCGAGTGTCTGTTGGCAATTTACATCCCGCCCATCAGCATAACAAGGCTCCCAGTTCTCCATGGCCTGTCCTGCCTTTCTGGATTTTACACTTTTTTCAGATGGCCCTTTTGACCGGGGGGAAGTGAGACTTCATTGTAGTGCAGATTTCCTTTGCAAGCTTGCTTGGTTGGCCAAAAAGGGCGTATGCGTTTTTTCCTGAATATATTCAGGAAAAAACGCATACGCCCTTTTTGGCCAAGTGCATCATTGTGGACGTTCTGCCTCTTTTCCTATGCTTTCAATGCAATTCCAGTCTACCTCCTGAAATCGGTTTCCTGCAATTCTGCCCCGCTTTCAAGTCCTCTTGGCAGCCTTACTTCAGTATATTTTTGGACGATAGCTGTCATTTATAACTCTGCAGGTTTGTGAATTACAGTGCCCCTGAGCTCCTTTCTTCAACTCGCTTTCTTTTGAGCTGGCCGCAACACCGCAGGATGGCTTCAGGCCCTAATCTGGTTCCGGCACGGCACGCTGAGCCTTTGGTTAATTCCTCTTCCTGGTGGGAAATGAGAGTTAAATTTGCCCGTCCAGACACCTCCAGCTAGTCTCTCATTGGTTCTCGCTATTCCTGTTCATCTTCCGCAGAAATTGCAAACTGGGCCAAACAGGAGGTTAAAGGGACTGACTCTCCAAGTCGGGAGGGTGTTAGTAAAGCGTCTGGAATGTTGCACCCGAGTACCAGGGTACGAAAACTGAGACATATTTGAACACGTCTCCCGATCACATGGTTGATCATACTCTAGGTTCCACATGCATGTTTTAGCTGAAGGAAGAATACCTTAAACCTGGGTAGTTGAAACCCGTGGAATGGGTACCATGCAATATGACTTCAAAGGGTCTTCATTTGCTCACCGAACCTCTCCAATCCTATCACTGCTGCGTTTATGCCCCTGTACACATGCTTGATTCTCTTTCGGAGACATAGCAATCCATAGGTTTTAAGATACTTACTAGTCAGGTACATTCTTAGGCATTTAATATGCGGTGTTGAGTCCATTTCGTTGAGCAAGGAGTAGCTCTTGTCTATTCCATATTTGGCTTAAGGAACTTTATCTGTGCTCATTTCAATCTCTGGTTTTATGCAGCACCCCAACTCACCTTTCCCCTTAAGCAAGCATAAGTTGGTTTTCTAAATTTGAGACCCTGTTCTGTTCTGTAATTCAGTTCCTGTGTAGCCAAGTTTACATTCCGTGTATTACTGATATCTTATGATGTTTCTTTTTCTGTGTGACTTATTTCAGTTAGAATCATCATACCTGAATCCACTCATTGTGCTGCTAAGGGCCTGATGACATAGATTTCATTGCTGAGTGATATTGCTTTGTAAGTAAATACCACAACTTCTTTATCCATTTTTCACTTTCTGCGATGTTGAACTTGTACGCTAAACGAGGTTCTTGTAAACAGAGGCGTCCCAAACTTTGGGGTGGCTGTGTCTTTTTGATTTTAATTTCCCTAAGCTATAGGACCATAAGTGGAAGTGCCCTAGGCTCTGTTGCTTTGTTTTTTAGATGTTTCAGGAAACACCATACACTTCTCCCGAGTGTCTGTTGGCAATTTACATCCCGCCCATCAGCATAACAAGGCTCCCAGTTCTCCATGGCCTGTCCTGCCTTTCTGGATTTTACACTTTTTTCAGATGGCCCTTTTGACCGGGAGGAAGTGAGACTTCATTGTAGTGCAGATTTCCTTTGCAAGCTTGCTTGGTTGGCCAAAAAGGGCGTATGCGTTTTTTCCTGAATATATTCAGGAAAAAACGCATACGCACTTTTTGGCCAAGTGCATCATTGTGGACGTTCTGCCTCTTTTCCTATGCTTTCAATGCAATTCCAGTCTGCCTCCTGAAATCGGTTTCCTGCAATTCTGCCCCGCTTTCAAGTCCTCTTGGCAGCCTTACTTCAGTATATTTTTGGACGATAGCTGTCATTTATAACTCTGCAGGTTTGTGAATTACAGTGCCCCTGAGCTCCTTTCTTCAACTCGCTTTCTTTTGAGCTGGCCGCAACACCGCAGGATGGCTTCAGGCCCTAATCTGGTTCCGGCACGGCACGCTGAGCCTTTGGTTAATTCCTCTTCCTGGTGGGAAATGAGAGTTAAATTTGCCCGTCCAGACACCTTCCAGCTAGTCTCTCATTGGTTCTCGCTATTCCTGTTCATCTTCCGCAGAAATTGCAAACTGGGCCAAACAGGAGGTTAAAGGGACTGACTCTCCAAGTCGGGAGGGTGTTAGTAAAGCGTCTGGAATGTTGCACCCGAGTACCAGGGTACGAAAACTGAGACATATTTGAACACGTCTCCCGATCACATGGTTGATCATACTCTAGGTTCCACATGCATGTTTTAGCTGAAGGAAGAATACCTTAAACCTGGGTAGTTGAAACCCGTGGAATGGGTACCATGCAATATGACTTCAAAGGGTCTTCATTTGCTCACCGAACCTCTCCAATCCTATCACTGCTGCGTTTATGCCCCTGTACACATGCTTGATTCTCTTTCGGAGACATAGCAATCCATAGGTTTTAAGATACTTACTAGTCAGGTACATTCTTAGGCATTTAATATGCGGTGTTGAGTCCATTTCGTTGAGCAAGGAGTAGCTCTTGTCTATTCCATATTTGGCTTAAGGAACTTTATCTGTGCTCATTTCAATCTCTGGTTTTATGCAGCACCCCAACTCACCTTTCCCCTTAAGCAAGCATAAGTTGGTTTTCTAAATTTGAGACCCTGTTCTGTTCTGTAATTCAGTTCCTGTGTAGCCAAGTTTACATTCCGTGTATTACTGATATCTTATGATGTTTCTTTTTCTGTGTGACTTATTTCAGTTAGAATCATCATACCTGAATCCACTCATTGTGCTGCTAAGGGCCTGATGACATAGATTTCATTGCTGAGTGATATTGCTTTGTAAGTAAATACCACAACTTCTTTATCCATTTTTCACTTTCTGCGATGTTGAACTTGTACTGTAAACGAGGTTCTTGTAAACAGAGGCGTCCCAAACTTTGGGGTGGCTGTGTCTTTTTGATTTTAATTTCCCTAAGCTATAGGACCATAAGTGGAAGTGCCCTAGGCTCTGTTGCTTTGTTTTTTAGATGTTTCAGGAAACACCATACACTTCTCCCGAGTGTCTGTTGGCAATTTACATCCCGCCCATCAGCATAACAAGGCTCCCAGTTCTCCATGGCCTGTCCTGCCTTTCTGGATTTTACACTTTTTTCAGATGGCCCTTTTGACCGGGGGGAAGTGAGACTTCATTGTAGTGTAGATTTCCTTTGCAAGCTTGCTTGGTTGGCCAAAAAGGGTGTATGCGTTTTTTCCTGAATATATTCAGGAAAAAACGCATACGCCCTTTTTGGCCAAGTGCATCATTGTGGACGTTCTGCCTCTTTTCCTATGCTTTCAATGCAATTCCAGTCTACCTCCTGAAATCGGTTTCCTGCAATTCTGCCCCGCTTTCAAGTCCTCTTGGCAGCCTTACTTCAGTATATTTTTGGACGATAGCTGTCATTTATAACTCTGCAGGTTTGTGAATTACAGTGCCCCTGAGCTCCTTTCTTCAACTCGCTTTCTTTTGAGCTGGCCGCAACACCGCAGGATGGCTTCAGGCCCTAATCTGGTTCCGGCACGGCACGCTGAGCCTTTGGTTAATTCCTCTTCCTGGTGGGAAATGAGAGTTAAATTTGCCCGTCCAGACACCTTCCAGCTAGTCTCTCATTGGTTCTCGCTATTCCTGTTCATCTTCCGCAGAAATTGCAAACTGGGCCAAACAGGAGGTTAAAGGGACTGACTCTCCAAGTCGGGAGGGTGTTAGTAAAGCGTCTGGAATGTTGCACCCGAGTACCAGGGTACGAAAACTGAGACATATTTGAACACGTCTCCCGATCACATGGTTGATCATACTCTAGGTTCCACATGCATGTTTTAGCTGAAGGAAGAATACCTTAAACCTGGGTAGTTGAAACCCGTGGAATGGGTACCATGCAATATGACTTCAAAGGGTCTTCATTTGCTCACCGAACCTCTCCAATCCTATCACTGCTGCGTTTATGCCCCTGTACACATGCTTGATTCTCTTTCGGAGACATAGCAATCCATAGGTTTTAAGATACTTACTAGTCAGGTACATTCTTAGGCATTTAATATGCGGTGTTGAGTCCATTTCGTTGAGCAAGGAGTAGCTCTTGTCTATTCCATATTTGGCTTAAGGAACTTTATCTGTGCTCATTTCAATCTCTGGTTTTATGCAGCACCCCAACTCACCTTTACCCTTAAGCAAGCATAAGTTGGTTTTCTAAATTTGAGACCCTGTTCTGTTCTGTAATTCAGTTCCTGTGTAGCCAAGTTTACATTCCGTGTATTACTGATATCTTATGATGTTTCTTTTTCTGTGTGACTTATTTCAGTTAGAATCATCATACCTGAATCCACTCATTGTGCTGCTAAGGGCCTGATGACATAGATTTCATTGCTGAGTGATATTGCTTTGTAAGTAAATACCACAACTTCTTTATCCATTTTTCACTTTCTGCGATGTTGAACTTGTACTGTAAACGAGGTTCTTGTAAACAGAGGCGTCCCAAACTTTGGGGTGGCTGTGTCTTTTTGATTTTAATTTCCCTAAGCTATAGGACCATAAGTGGAAGTGCCCTAGGCTCTGTTGCTTTGTTTTTTAGATGTTTCAGGAAACACCATACACTTCTCCCGAGTGTCTGTTGGCAATTTACATCCCGCCCATCAGCATAACAAGGCTCCCAGTTCTCCATGGCCTGTCCTGCCTTTCTGGATTTTACACTTTTTTCAGATGGCCCTTTTGACCGGGGGGAAGTGAGACTTCATTGTAGTGTAGATTTCCTTTGCAAGCTTGCTTGGTTGGCCAAAAAGGGTGTATGCGTTTTTTCCTGAATATATTCAGGAAAAAACGCATACGCCCTTTTTGGCCAAGTGCATCATTGTGGACGTTCTGCCTCTTTTCCTATGCTTTCAATGCAATTCCAGTCTACCTCCTGAAATCGGTTTCCTGCAATTCTGCCCCGCTTTCAAGTCCTCTTGGCAGCCTTACTTCAGTATATTTTTGGACGATAGCTGTCATTTATAACTCTGCAGGTTTGTGAATTACAGTGCCCCTGAGCTCCTTTCTTCAACTCGCTTTCTTTTGAGCTGGCCGCAACACCGCAGGATGGCTTCAGGCCCTAATCTGGTTCCGGCACGGCACGCTGAGCCTTTGGTTAATTCCTCTTCCTGGTGGGAAATGAGAGTTAAATTTGCCCGTCCAGACACCTCCAGCTAGTCTCTCATTGGTTCTCGCTATTCCTGTTCATCTTCCGCAGAAATTGCAAACTGGGCCAAACAGGAGGTTAAAGGGACTGACTCTCCAAGTCGGGAGGGTGTTAGTAAAGCGTCTGGAATGTTGCACCCGAGTACCAGGGTACGAAAACTGAGACATATTTGAACACGTCTCCCGATCACATGGTTGATCATACTCTAGGTTCCACATGCATGTTTTAGCTGAAGGAAGAATACCTTAAACCTGGGTAGTTGAAACCCGTGGAATGGGTACCATGCAATATGACTTCAAAGGGTCTTCATTTGCTCACCGAACCTCTCCAATCCTATCACTGCTGCGTTTATGCCCCTGTACACATGCTTGATTCTCTTTCGGAGACATAGCAATCCATAGGTTTTAAGATACTTACTAGTCAGGTACATTCTTAGGCATTTAATATGCGGTGTTGAGTCCATTTCGTTGAGCAAGGAGTAGCTCTTGTCTATTCCATATTTGGCTTAAGGAACTTTATCTGTGCTCATTTCAATCTCTGGTTTTATGCAGCACCCCAACTCACCTTTCCCCTTAAGCAAGCATAAGTTGGTTTTCTAAATTTGAGACCCTGTTCTGTTCTGTAATTCAGTTCCTGTGTAGCCAAGTTTACATTCCGTGTATTACTGATATCTTATGATGTTTCTTTTTCTGTGTGACTTATTTCAGTTAGAATCATCATACCTGAATCCACTCATTGTGCTGCTAAGGGCCTGATGACATAGATTTCATTGCTGAGTGATATTGCTTTGTAAGTAAATACCACAACTTCTTTATCCATTTTTCACTTTCTGCGATGTTGAACTTGTACTGTAAACGAGGTTCTTGTAAACAGAGGCGTCCCAAACTTTGGGGTGGCTGTGTCTTTTTGATTTTAATTTCCCTAAGCTATAGGACCATAAGTGGAAGTGCCCTAGGCTCTGTTGCTTTGTTTTTTAGATGTTTCAGGAAACACCATACACTTCTCCCGAGTGTCTGTTGGCAATTTACATCCCGCCCATCAGCATAACAAGGCTCCCAGTTCTCCATGGCCTGTCCTGCCTTTCTGGATTTTACACTTTTTTCAGATGGCCCTTTTGACCGGGGGGAAGTGAGACTTCATTGTAGTGTAGATTTCCTTTGCAAGCTTGCTTGGTTGGCCAAAAAGGGCGTATACGTTTTTTCCTGAATATATTCAGGAAAAAACGCATACGCCCTTTTTGGCCAAGTGCATCATTGTGGACGTTCTGCCTCTTTTCCTATGCTTTCAATGCAATTCCAGTCTACCTCCTGAAATCGGTTTCCTGCAATTCTGCCCCGCTTTCAAGTCCTCTTGGCAGCCTTACTTCAGTATATTTTTGGACGATAGCTGTCATTTATAACTCTGCAGGTTTGTGAATTACAGTGCCCCTGAGCTCCTTTCTTCAACTCGCTTTCTTTTGAGCTGGCCGCAACACCGCAGGATGGCTTCAGGCCCTAATCTGGTTCCGGCACGGCACGCTGAGCCTTTGGTTAATTCCTCTTCCTGGTGGGAAATGAGAGTTAAATTTGCCCGTCCAGACACCTCCAGCTAGTCTCTCATTGGTTCTCGCTATTCCTGTTCATCTTCCGCAGAAATTGCAAACTGGGCCAAACAGGAGGTTAAAGGGACTGACTCTCCAAGTCGGGAGGGTGTTAGTAAAGCGTCTGGAATGTTGCACCCGAGTACCAGGGTACGAAAACTGAGACATATTTGAACACGTCTCCCGATCACATGGTTGATCATACTCTAGGTTCCACATGCATGTTTTAGCTGAAGGAAGAATACCTTAAACCTGGGTAGTTGAAACCCGTGGAATGGGTACCATGCAATATGACTTCAAAGGGTCTTCATTTGCTCACCGAACCTCTCCAATCCTATCACTGCTGCGTTTATGCCCCTGTACACATGCTTGATTCTCTTTCGGAGACATAGCAATCCATAGGTTTTAAGATACTTACTAGTCAGGTACATTCTTAGGCATTTAATATGCGGTGTTGAGTCCATTTCGTTGAGCAAGGAGTAGCTCTTGTCTATTCCATATTTGGCTTAAGGAACTTTATCTGTGCTCATTTCAATCTCTGGTTTTATGCAGCACCCCAACTCACCTTTCCCCTTAAGCAAGCATAAGTTGGTTTTCTAAATTTGAGACCCTGTTCTGTTCTGTAATTCAGTTCCTGTGGAGCCAAGTTTACATTCCGTGTATTACTGATATCTTATGATGTTTCTTTTTCTGTGTGACTTATTTCAGTTAGAATCATCATACCTGAATCCACTCATTGTGCTGCTAAGGGCCTGATGACATAGATTTCATTGCTGAGTGATATTGCTTTGTAAGTAAATACCACAACTTCTTTATCCAGTTTTCACTTTCTGCGATGTTGAACTTGTACGGTAAACGAGGTTCTTGTAAACAGAGGCGTCCCAAACTTTGGGGTGGCTGTGTCTTTTTGATTTTAATTTCCCTAAGCTATAGGACCATAAGTGGAAGTGCCCTAGGCTCTGTTGCTTTGTTTTTTAGATGTTTCAGGAAACACCATACACTTCTCCCGAGTGTCTGTTGGCAATTTACATCCCGCCCATCAGCATAACAAGGCTCCCAGTTCTCCATGGCCTGTCCTGCCTTTCTGGATTTTACACTTTTTTTCAGATGGCCCTTTTGACCGGGAGGAAGTGAGACTTCATTGTAGTGCAGATTTCCTTTGCAAGCTTGCTTGGTTGGCCAAAAAGGGCGTATGCGTTTTTTCCTGAATATATTCAGGAAAAAACGCATACGCCCTTTTTGGCCAAGTGCATCATTGTGGACGTTCTGCCTCTTTTCCTATGCTTTCAATGCAATTCCAGTCTGCCTCCTGAAATCGGTTTCCTGCAGTTCTGCCCCGCTTTCAAGTCCTCTTGGCAGCCTTACTTCAGTATATTTTTGGACGATAGCTGTCATTTATAACTCTGCAGGTTTGTGAATTACAGTGCCCCTGAGCTCCTTTCTTCAACTCGCTTTCTTTTGAGCTGGCCGCAACACCGCAGGATGGCTTCAGGCCCTAATCTGGTTCCGGCACGGCACGCTGAGCCTTTGGTTAATTCCTCTTCCTGGTGGGAAATGAGAGTTAAATTTGCCCGTCCAGACACCTTCCAGCTAGTCTCTCATTGGTTCTCGCTATTCCTGTTCATCTTCCGCAGAAATTGCAAACTGGGCCAAACAGGAGGTTAAAGGGACTGACTCTCCAAGTCGGGAGGGTGTTAGTAAAGCGTCTGGAATGTTGCACCCGAGTACCAGGGTACGAAAACTGAGACATATTTGAACACGTCTCCCGATCACATGGTTGATCATACTCTAGGTTCCACATGCATGTTTTAGCTGAAGGAAGAATACCTTAAACCTGGGTAGTTGAAACCCGTGGAATGGGTACCATGCAATATGACTTCAAAGGGTCTTCATTTGCTCACCGAACCTCTCCAATCCTATCACTGCTGCGTTTATGCCCCTGTACACATGCTTGATTCTCTTTCGGAGACATAGCAATCCATAGGTTTTAAGATACTTACTAGTCAGGTACATTCTTAGGCATTTAATATGCGGTGTTGAGTCCATTTCGTTGAGCAAGGAGTAGCTCTTGTCTATTCCATATTTGGCTTAAGGAACTTTATCTGTGCTCATTTCAATCTCTGGTTTTATGCAGCACCCCAACTCACCTTTCCCCTTAAGCAAGCATAAGTTGGTTTTCTAAATTTGAGACCCTGTTCTGTTCTGTAATTCAGTTCCTGTGTAGCCAAGTTTACATTCCGTGTATTACTGATATCTTATGATGTTTCTTTTTCTGTGTGACTTATTTCAGTTAGAATCATCATACCTGAATCCACTCATTGTGCTGCTAAGGGCCTGATGACATAGATTTCATTGCTGAGTGATATTGCTTTGTAAGTAAATACCACAACTTCTTTATCCATTTTTCACTTTCTGCGATGTTGAACTTGTACTGTAAACGAGGTTCTTGTAAACAGAGGCGTCCCAAACTTTGGGGTGGCTGTGTCTTTTTGATTTTAATTTCCCTAAGCTATAGGACCATAAGTGGAAGTGCCCTAGGCTCTGTTGCTTTGTTTTTTAGATGTTTCAGGAAACACCATACACTTCTCCCGAGTGTCTGTTGGCAATTTACATCCCGCCCATCAGCATAACAAGGCTCCCAGTTCTCCATGGCCTGTCCTGCCTTTCTGGATTTTACACTTTTTTCAGATGGCCCTTTTGACCGGGGGGAAGTGAGACTTCATTGTAGTGCAGATTTCCTTTGCAAGCTTGCTTGGTTGGCCAAAAAGGGCGTATGCGTTTTTTCCTGAATATATTCAGGAAAAAACGCATACGCCCTTTTTGGCCAAGTGCATCATTGTGGACGTTCTGCCTCTTTTCCTATGCTTTCAATGCAATTCCAGTCTACCTCCTGAAATCGGTTTCCTGCAATTCTGCCCCGCTTTCAAGTCCTCTTGGCAGCCTTACTTCAGTATATTTTTGGACGATAGCTGTCATTTATAACTCTGCAGGTTTGTGAATTACAGTGCCCCTGAGCTCCTTTCTTCAACTCGCTTTCTTTTGAGCTGGCCGCAACACCGCAGGATGGCTTCAGGCCCTAATCTGGTTCCGGCACGGCACGCTGAGCCTTTGGTTAATTCCTCTTCCTGGTGGGAAATGAGAGTTAAATTTGCCCGTCCAGACACCTCCAGCTAGTCTCTCATTGGTTCTCGCTATTCCTGTTCATCTTCCGCAGAAATTGCAAACTGGGCCAAACAGGAGGTTAAAGGGACTGACTCTCCAAGTCGGGAGGGTGTTAGTAAAGCGTCTGGAATGTTGCACCCGAGTACCAGGGTACGAAAACTGAGACATATTTGAACACGTCTCCCAATCACATGGTTGATCATACTCTAGGTTCCACATGCATGTTTTAGCTGAAGGAAGAATACCTTAAACCTGGGTAGTTGAAACCCGTGGAATGGGTACCATGCAATATGACTTCAAAGGGTCTTCATTTGCTCACCGAACCTCTCCAATCCTATCACTGCTGCGTTTATGCCCCTGTACACATGCTTGATTCTCTTTCGGAGACATAGCAATCCATAGGTTTTAAGATACTTACTAGTCAGGTACATTCTTAGGCATTTAATATGCGGTGTTGAGTCCATTTCGTTGAGCAAGGAGTAGCTCTTGTCTATTCCATATTTGGCTTAAGGAACTTTATCTGTGCTCATTTCAATCTCTGGTTTTATGCAGCACCCCAACTCACCTTTCCCCTTAAGCAAGCATAAGTTGGTTTTCTAAATTTGAGACCCTGTTCTGTTCTGTAATTCAGTTCCTGTGTAGCCAAGTTTACATTCCGTGTATTACTGATATCTTATGATGTTTCTTTTTCTGTGTGACTTATTTCAGTTAGAATCATCATACCTGAATCCACTCATTGTGCTGCTAAGGGCCTGATGACATAGATTTCATTGCTGAGTGATATTGCTTTGTAAGTAAATACCACAACTTCTTTATCCATTTTTCACTTTCTGCGATGTTGAACTTGTACTGTAAACGAGGTTCTTGTAAACAGAGGCGTCCCAAACTTTGGGGTGGCTGTGTCTTTTTGATTTTAATTTCCCTAAGCTATAGGACCATAAGTGGAAGTGCCCTAGGCTCTGTTGCTTTGTTTTTTAGATGTTTCAGGAAACACCATACACTTCTCCCGAGTGTCTGTTGGCAATTTACATCCCGCCCATCAGCATAACAAGGCTCCCAGTTCTCCATGGCCTGTCCTGCCTTTCTGGATTTTACACTTTTTTCAGATGGCCCTTTTGACCGGGGGGAAGTGAGACTTCATTGTAGTGCAGATTTCCTTTGCAAGCTTGCTTGGTTGGCCAAAAATGGCGTATGCGTTTTTTCCTGAATATATTCAGGAAAAAACGCATACGCCCTTTTTGGCCAAGTGCATCATTGTGGACGTTCTGCCTCTTTTCCTATGCTTTCAATGCAATTCCAGTCTACCTCCTGAAATCGGTTTCCTGCAATTCTGCCCCGCTTTCAAGTCCTCTTGGCAGCCTTACTTCAGTATATTTTTGGACGATAGCTGTCATTTATAACTCTGCAGGTTTGTGAATTACAGTGCCCCTGAGCTCCTTTCTTCAACTCGCTTTCTTTTGAGCTGGCCGCAACACCGCAGGATGGCTTCAGGCCCTAATCTGGTTCCGGCACGGCACGCTGAGCCTTTGGTTAATTCCTCTTCCTGGTGGGAAATGAGAGTTAAATTTGCCCGTCCAGACACCTCCAGCTAGTCTCTCATTGGTTCTCGCTATTCCTGTTCATCTTCCGCAGAAATTGCAAACTGGGCCAAACAGGAGGTTAAAGGGACTGACTCTCCAAGTCGGGAGGGTGTTAGTAAAGCGTCTGGAATGTTGCACCCGAGTACCAGGGTACAAAAACTGAGACATATTTGAACACGTCTCCCGATCACATGGTTGATCATACTCTAGGTTCCACATGCATGTTTTAGCTGAAGGAAGAATACCTTAAACCTGGGTAGTTGAAACCCGTGGAATGGGTACCATGCAATATGACTTCAAAGGGTCTTCATTTGCTCACCGAACCTCTCCAATCCTATCACTGCTGCGTTTATGCCCCTGTACACATGCTTGATTCTCTTTCGGAGACATAGCAATCCATAGGTTTTAAGATACTTACTAGTCAGGTACATTCTTAGGCATTTAATATGCGGTGTTGAGTCCATTTCGTTGAGCAAGGAGTAGCTCTTGTCTATTCCATATTTGGCTTAAGGAACTTTATCTGTGCTCATTTCAATCTCTGGTTTTATGCAGCACCCCAACTCACCTTTCCCCTTAAGCAAGAATAAGTTGGTTTTCTAAATTTGAGACCCTGTTCTGTTCTGTAATTCAGTTCCTGTGTAGCCAAGTTTACATTCCGTGTATTACTGATATCTTATGATGTTTCTTTTTCTGTGTGACTTATTTCAGTTAGAATCATCATACCTGAATCCACTCATTGTGCTGCTAAGGGCCTGATGACATAGATTTCATTGCTGAGTGATATTGCTTTGTAAGTAAATACCACAACTTCTTTATCCATTTTTCACTTTCTGCGATGTTGAACTTGTACTGTAAACGAGGTTCTTGTAAACAGAGGCGTCCCAAACTTTGGGGTGGCTGTGTCTTTTTGATTTTAATTTCCCTAAGCTATAGGACCATAAGTGGAAGTGCCCTAGGCTCTGTTGCTTTGTTTTTTAGATGTTTCAGGAAACACCATACACTTCTCCCGAGTGTCTGTTGGCAATTTACATCCCGCCCATCAGCATAACAAGGCTCCCAGTTCTCCATGGCCTGTCCTGCCTTTCTGGATTTTACACTTTTTTCAGATGGCCCTTTTGACCGGGGGGAAGTGAGACTTCATTGTAGTGCAGATTTCCTTTGCAAGCTTGCTTGGTTGGCCAAAAAGGGCGTATGCGTTTTTTCCTGAATATATTCAGGAAAAAACGCATACGCCCTTTTTGGCCAAGTGCATCATTGTGGACGTTCTGCCTCTTTTCCTATGCTTTCAATGCAATTCCAGTCTACCTCCTGAAATCGGTTTCCTGCAATTCTGCCCCGCTTTCAAGTCCTCTTGGCAGCCTTACTTCAGTATATTTTTGGACGATAGCTGTCATTTATAACTCTGCAGGTTTGTGAATTACAGTGCCCCTGAGCTCCTTTCTTCAACTCGCTTTCTTTTGAGCTGGCCGCAACACCGCAGGATGGCTTCAGGCCCTAATCTGGTTCCGGCACGGCACGCTGAGCCTTTGGTTAATTCCTCTTCCTGGTGGGAAATGAGAGTTAAATTTGCCCGTCCAGACACCTCCAGCTAGTCTCTCATTGGTTCTCGCTATTCCTGTTCATCTTCCGCAGAAATTGCAAACTGGGCCAAACAGGAGGTTAAAGGGACTGACTCTCCAAGTCGGGAGGGTGTTAGTAAAGCGTCTGGAATGTTGCACCCGAGTACCAGGGTACAAAAACTGAGACATATTTGAACACGTCTCCCGATCACATGGTTGATCATACTCTAGGTTCCACATGCATGTTTTAGCTGAAGGAAGAATACCTTAAACCTGGGTAGTTGAAACCCGTGGAATGGGTACCATGCAATATGACTTCAAAGGGTCTTCATTTGCTCACCGAACCTCTCCAATCCTATCACTGCTGCGTTTATGCCCCTGTACACATGCTTGATTCTCTTTCGGAGACATAGCAATCCATAGGTTTTAAGATACTTACTAGTCAGGTACATTCTTAGGCATTTAATATGCGGTGTTGAGTCCATTTCGTTGAGCAAGGAGTAGCTCTTGTCTATTCCATATTTGGCTTAAGGAACTTTATCTGTGCTCATTTCAATCTCTGGTTTTATGCAGCACCCCAACTCACCTTTCCCCTTAAGCAAGCATAAGTTGGTTTTCTAAATTTGAGACCCTGTTCTGTTCTGTAATTCAGTTCCTGTGTAGCCAAGTTTACATTCCGTGTATTACTGATATCTTATGATGTTTCTTTTTCTGTGTGACTTATTTCAGTTAGAATCATCATACCTGAATCCACTCATTGTGCTGCTAAGGGCCTGATGACATAGATTTCATTGCTGAGTGATATTGCTTTGTAAGTAAATACCACAACTTCTTTATCCATTTTTCACTTTCTGCGATGTTGAACTTGTACTGTAAACGAGGTTCTTGTAAACAGAGGCGTCCCAAACTTTGGGGTGGCTGTGTCTTTTTGATTTTAATTTCCCTAAGCTATAGGACCATAAGTGGAAGTGCCCTAGGCTCTGTTGCTTTGTTTTTTAGATGTTTCAGGAAACACCATACACTTCTCCCGAGTGTCTGTTGGCAATTTACATCCCGCCCATCAGCATAACAAGGCTCCCAGTTCTCCATGGCCTGTCCTGCCTTTCTGGATTTTACACTTTTTTCAGATGGCCCTTTTGACCGGGGGGAAGTGAGACTTCATTGTAGTGCAGATTTCCTTTGCAAGCTTGCTTGGTTGGCCAAAAATGGCGTATGCGTTTTTTCCTGAATATATTCAGGAAAAAACGCATACGCCCTTTTTGGCCAAGTGCATCATTGTGGACGTTCTGCCTCTTTTCCTATGCTTTCAATGCAATTCCAGTCTACCTCCTGAAATCGGTTTCCTGCAATTCTGCCCCGCTTTCAAGTCCTCTTGGCAGCCTTACTTCAGTATATTTTTGGACGATAGCTGTCATTTATAACTCTGCAGGTTTGTGAATTACAGTGCCCCTGAGCTCCTTTCTTCAACTCGCTTTCTTTTGAGCTGGCCGCAACACCGCAGGATGGCTTCAGGCCCTAATCTGGTTCCGGCACGGCACGCTGAGCCTTTGGTTAATTCCTCTTCCTGGTGGGAAATGAGAGTTAAATTTGCCCGTCCAGACACCTCCAGCTAGTCTCTCATTGGTTCTCGCTATTCCTGTTCATCTTCCACAGAAATTGCAAACTGGGCCAAACAGGAGGTTAAAGGGACTGACTCTCCAAGTCGGGAGGCTGTTAGTAAAGCGTCTGGAATGTTGCACCCGAGTACCAGGGTACAAAAACTGAGACATATTTGAACACGTCTCCCGATCACATGGTTGATCATACTCTAGGTTCCACATGCATGTTTTAGCTGAAGGAAGAATACCTTAAACCTGGGTAGTTGAAACCCGTGGAATGGGTACCATGCAATATGACTTCAGAGGGTCTTCATTTGCTCACCAAACCTCTCCAATCCTATCACTGCTGCGTTTATGCCCCTGTACACATGCTTGATTCTCTTTCGGAGACATAGCAATCCATAGGTTTTAAGATACTTACTAGTCAGGTACATTCTTAGGCGTTTAATATGCGGTGTTGTGTCCATTTCGTTGAGCAAGGAGTAGCTCTTGTCTATTCCATATTTGGCTTAAGGAACTTTATCTGTGCTCATTTCAATCTCTGGTTTTATGCAGCACCCCAACTCACCTTTCCCCTTAAGCAAGCATAAGTTGGTTTTCTAAATTTGAGACCCTGTTCTGTTTTGGAATTCAGTTCCTGTGTAGCCAAGTTTACATTCCGTGTATTACTGATATCTTATGATGTTTCTTTTTCTGTGTGACTTATTTCAGTTAGAATCATCATACCTGAATCCACTCATTGTGCTGCTAAGGGCCTGATGACATAGATTTCATTGCAGAGTGATATTGCTTTGTAAGTAAATACCACAACTTCTTTATCCATTTTTCACTTTCTGCGATGTTGAACTTGTACTGTAAACGAGGTTCTTGTAAACAGAGGCGTCCCAAACTTTGGGGTGGCTGTGTCTTTTTGATTTTAATTTCCCTAATCTATAGGACCATAAGTGGAAGTGCCCTAGGCTCTGTTGCTTTGTTTTTTAGATGTTTCAGGAAACACCATACACTTCTCCCGAGTGTCTGTTGGCAATTTACATCCCGCCCATCAGCATAACAAGGCTCCCAGTTCTCCATGGCCTGTCCTGCCTTTCTGGATTTTACACTTTTTTCAGATGGCCCTTTTGACCGGGGGGAAGTGAGACTTCATTGTAGTGCAGATTTCCTTTGCAAGCTTGCTTGGTTGGCCAAAAAGGGCGTATGCGTTTTTTCCTGAATATATTCAGGAAAAAACGCATACGCCCTTTTTGGCCAAGTGCATCATTGTGGACGTTCTGCCTCTTTTCCTATGCTTTCAATGCAATTCCAGTCTACCTCCTGAAATCGGTTTCCTGCAATTCTGCCCCGCTTTCAAGTCCTCTTGGCAGCCTTACTTCAGTATATTTTTGGACGATAGCTGTCATTTATAACTCTGCAGGTTTGTGAATTACAGTGCCCCTGAGCTCCTTTCTTCAACTCGCTTTCTTGTGACCTGGCCGCAACACCGCAGGATGGCTTCAGGCCCTAATCTGGTTCCGGCACGGCACGCTGAGCCTTTGGTTAATTCCTCTTCCTGGTGGGAAATGAGAGTTAAATTTGCCCGTCCAGACACCTCCAGCTAGTCTCTCATTGGTTCTCGCTATTCCTGTTCATCTTCCGCAGAAATTGCAAACTGGGCCAAACAGGAGGTTAAAGGGACTGACTCTCCAAGTCAGGAGGGTGTTAGTAAAGCGTCTGGAATGTTGCACCCGAGTACCAGGGTACGAAAACTGAGACATATTTGAACACGTCTCCCGATCACATGGTTGATCATACTCTAGGTTCCACATGCATGTTTTAGCTGAAGGAAGAATACCTTAAACCTGGGTAGTTGAAACCCGTGGAATGGGTACCATGCAATATGACTTCAGAGGGTCTTCATTTGCTCACCGAACCTCTCCAATCCTATCACTGCTGCGTTTATGCCCCTGTACACATGCTTGATTCTCTTTCGGAGACATAGCAATCCATAGGTTTTAAGATACTTACTAGTCAGGTACATTCTTAGGCGTTTAATATGCGGTGTTGTGTCCATTTCGTTGAGCAAGGAGTAGCTCTTGTCTATTCCATATTTGGCTTAAGGAACTTTATCTGTGCTCATTTCAATCTCTGGTTTTATGCAGCACCCCAACTCACCTTTCCCCTTAAGCAAGCATAAGTTGGTTTTCTAAATTTGAGACCCTGTTCTGTTCTGTAATTCAGTTCCTGTGTAGCCAAGTTTACATTCCGTGTATTACTGATATCTTATGATGTTTCTTTTTCTGTGTGACTTATTTCAGTTAGAATCATCATACCTGAATCCACTCATTGTGCTGCTAAGGGCCTGATGACATAGATTTCATTGCAGAGTGATATTGTTTTGTAAGTAAATACCACAACTTCTTTATCCATTTTTCACTTTCTGCGATGTTGAACTTGTACTGTAAACGAGGTTCTTGTAAACAGAGGCGTCCCAAACTTTGGGGTGGCTGTGTCTTTTTGATTTTAATTTCCCTAATCTATAGGACCATAAGTGGAAGTGCCCTAGGCTCTGTTGCTTTGTTTTTTAGATGTTTCAGGAAACACCATACACTTCTCCCGAGTGTCTGTTGGCAATTTACATCCCGCCCATCAGCATAACAAGGCTCCCAGTTCTCCATGGCCTGTCCTGCCTTTCTGGATTTTACACTTTTTTCAGATGGCCCTTTTGACCGGGGGGAAGTGAGACTTCATTGTAGTGCAGATTTCCTTTGCAAGCTTGCTTGGTTGGCCAAAAAGGGCGTATGCGTTTTTTCCTGAATATATTCAGGAAAAAACGCATACGCCCTTTTTGGCCAAGTGCATCATTGTGGACGTTCTGCCTCTTTTCCTATGCTTTCAATGCAATTCCAGTCTACCTCCTGAAATCGGTTTCCTGCAATTCTGCCCCGCTTTCAAGTCCTCTTGGCAGCCTTACTTCAGTATATTTTTGGACGATAGCTGTCATTTATAACTCTGCAGGTTTGTGAATTACAGTGCCCCTGAGCTCCTTTCTTCAACTCGCTTTCTTGTGACCTGGCCGCAACACCGCAGGATGGCTTCAGGCCCTAATCTGGTTCCGGCACGGCACGCTGAGCCTTTGGTTAATTCCTCTTCCTGGTGGGAAATGAGAGTTAAATTTGCCCGTCCAGACACCTCCAGCTAGTCTCTCATTGGTTCTCGCTATTCCTGTTCATCTTCCGCAGAAATTGCAAACTGGGCCAAACAGGAGGTTAAAGGGACTGACTCTCCAAGTCGGGAGGGTGTTAGTAAAGCGTCTGGAATGTTGCACCCGAGTACCAGGGTACAAAAACTGAGACATATTTGAACACGTCTCCCGATCACATGGTTGATCATACTCTAGGTTCCACATGCATGTTTTAGCTGAAGGAAGAATACCTTAAACCTGGGTAGTTGAAACCCGTGGAATGGGTACCATGCAATATGACTTCAGAGGGTCTTCATTTGCTCACCAAACCTCTCCAATCCTATCACTGCTGCGTTTATGCCCCTGTACACATGCTTGATTCTCTTTCGGAGACATAGCAATCCATAGGTTTTAAGATACTTACTAGTCAGGTACATTCTTAGGCGTTTAATATGCGGTGTTGTGTCCATTTCGTTGAGCAAGGAGTAGCTCTTGTCTATTCCATATTTGGCTTAAGGAACTTTATCTGTGCTCATTTCAATCTCTGGTTTTATGCAGCACCCCAACTCACCTTTCCCCTTAAGCAAGCATAAGTTGGTTTTCTAAATTTGAGACCCTGTTCTGTTCTGTAATTCAGTTCCTGTGTAGCCAAGTTTACATTCCGTGTATTACTGATATCTTATGATGTTTCTTTTTCTGTGTGACTTATTTCAGTTAGAATCATCATACCTGAATCCACTCATTGTGCTGCTAAGGGCCTGATGACATAGATTTCATTGCAGAGTGATATTGTTTTGTAAGTAAATACCACAACTTCTTTATCCATTTTTCACTTTCTGCGATGTTGAACTTGTACTGTAAACGAGGTTCTTGTAAACAGAGGCGTCCCAAACTTTGGGGTGGCTGTGTCTTTTTGATTTTAATTTCCCTAATCTATAGGACCATAAGTGGAAGTGCCCTAGGCTCTGTTGCTTTGTTTTTTAGATGTTTCAGGAAACACCATACACTTCTCCCGAGTGTCTGTTGGCAATTTACATCCCGCCCATCAGCATAACAAGGCTCCCAGTTCTCCATGGCCTGTCCTGCCTTTCTGGATTTTACACTTTTTTCAGATGGCCCTTTTGACCGGGGGGAAGTGAGACTTCATTGTAGTGCAGATTTCCTTTGCAAGCTTGCTTGGTTGGCCAAAAAGGGCGTATGCGTTTTTTCCTGAATATATTCAGGAAAAAACGCATACGCCCTTTTTGGCCAAGTGCATCATTGTGGACGTTCTGCCTCTTTTCCTATGCTTTCAATGCAATTCCAGTCTACCTCCTGAAATCGGTTTCCTGCAATTCTGCCCCGCTTTCAAGTCCTCTTGGCAGCCTTACTTCAGTATATTTTTGGACGATAGCTGTCATTTATAACTCTGCAGGTTTGTGAATTACAGTGCCCCTGAGCTCCTTTCTTCAACTCGCTTTCTTGTGACCTGGCCGCAACACCGCAGGATGGCTTCAGGCCCTAATCTGGTTCCGGCACGGCACGCTGAGCCTTTGGTTAATTCCTCTTCCTGGTGGGAAATGAGAGTTAAATTTGCCCGTCCAGACACCTCCAGCTAGTCTCTCATTGGTTCTCGCTATTCCTGTTCATCTTCCGCAGAAATTGCAAACTGGGCCAAACAGGAGGTTAAAGGGACTGACTCTCCAAGTCGGGAGGGTGTTAGTAAAGCGTCTGGAATGTTGCACCCGAGTACCAGGGTACAAAAACTGAGACATATTTGAACACGTCTCCCGATCACATGGTTGATCATACTCTAGGTTCCACATGCATGTTTTAGCTGAAGGAAGAATACCTTAAACCTGGGTAGTTGAAACCCGTGGAATGGGTACCATGCAATATGACTTCAGAGGGTCTTCATTTGCTCACCAAACCTCTCCAATCCTATCACTGCTGCGTTTATGCCCCTGTACACATGCTTGATTCTCTTTCGGAGACATAGCAATCCATAGGTTTTAAGATACTTACTAGTCAGGTACATTCTTAGGCGTTTAATATGCGGTGTTGTGTCCATTTCGTTGAGCAAGGAGTAGCTCTTGTCTATTCCATATTTGGCTTAAGGAACTTTATCTGTGCTCATTTCAATCTCTGGTTTTATGCAGCACCCCAACTCACCTTTCCCCTTAAGCAAGCATAAGTTGGTTTTCTAAATTTGAGACCCTGTTCTGTTCTGTAATTCAGTTCCTGTGTAGCCAAGTTTACATTCCGTGTATTACTGATATCTTATGATGTTTCTTTTTCTGTGTGACTTATTTCAGTTAGAATCATCATACCTGAATCCACTCATTGTGCTGCTAAGGGCCTGATGACATAGATTTCATTGCAGAGTGATATTGTTTTGTAAGTAAATACCACAACTTCTTTATCCATTTTTCACTTTCTGCGATGTTGAACTTGTACTGTAAACGAGGTTCTTGTAAACAGAGGCGTCCCAAACTTTGGGGTGGCTGTGTCTTTTTGATTTTAATTTCCCTAATCTATAGGACCATAAGTGGAAGTGCCCTAGGCTCTGTTGCTTTGTTTTTTAGATGTTTCAGGAAACACCATACACTTCTCCCGAGTGTCTGTTGGCAATTTACATCCCGCCCATCAGCATAACAAGGCTCCCAGTTCTCCATGGCCTGTCCTGCCTTTCTGGATTTTACACTTTTTTCAGATGGCCCTTTTGACCGGGGGGAAGTGAGACTTCATTGTAGTGCAGATTTCCTTTGCAAGCTTGCTTGGTTGGCCAAAAAGGGCGTATGCGTTTTTTCCTGAATATATTCAGGAAAAAACGCATACGCCCTTTTTGGCCAAGTGCATCATTGTGGACGTTCTGCCTCTTTTCCTATGCTTTCAATGCAATTCCAGTCTACCTCCTGAAATCGGTTTCCTGCAATTCTGCCCCGCTTTCAAGTCCTCTTGGCAGCCTTACTTCAGTATATTTTTGGACGATAGCTGTCATTTATAACTCTGCAGGTTTGTGAATTACAGTGCCCCTGAGCTCCTTTCTTCAACTCGCTTTCTTGTGACCTGGCCGCAACACCGCAGGATGGCTTCAGGCCCTAATCTGGTTCCGGCACGGCACGCTGAGCCTTTGGTTAATTCCTCTTCCTGGTGGGAAATGAGAGTTAAATTTGCCCGTCCAGACACCTCCAGCTAGTCTCTCATTGGTTCTCGCTATTCCTGTTCATCTTCCGCAGAAATTGCAAACTGGGCCAAACAGGAGGTTAAAGGGACTGACTCTCCAAGTCGGGAGGGTGTTAGTAAAGCGTCTGGAATGTTGCACCCGAGTACCAGGGTACAAAAACTGAGACATATTTGAACACGTCTCCCGATCACATGGTTGATCATACTCTAGGTTCCACATGCATGTTTTAGCTGAAGGAAGAATACCTTAAACCTGGGTAGTTGAAACCCGTGGAATGGGTACCATGCAATATGACTTCAGAGGGTCTTCATTTGCTCACCAAACCTCTCCAATCCTATCACTGCTGCGTTTATGCCCCTGTACACATGCTTGATTCTCTTTCGGAGACATAGCAATCCATAGGTTTTAAGATACTTACTAGTCAGGTACATTCTTAGGCGTTTAATATGCGGTGTTGTGTCCATTTCGTTGAGCAAGGAGTAGCTCTTGTCTATTCCATATTTGGCTTAAGGAACTTTATCTGTGCTCATTTCAATCTCTGGTTTTATGCAGCACCCCAACTCACCTTTCCCCTTAAGCAAGCATAAGTTGGTTTTCTAAATTTGAGACCCTGTTCTGTTCTGTAATTCAGTTCCTGTGTAGCCAAGTTTACATTCCGTGTATTACTGATATCTTATGATGTTTCTTTTTCTGTGTGACTTATTTCAGTTAGAATCATCATACCTGAATCCACTCATTGTGCTGCTAAGGGCCTGATGACATAGATTTCATTGCAGAGTGATATTGTTTTGTAAGTAAATACCACAACTTCTTTATCCATTTTTCACTTTCTGCGATGTTGAACTTGTACTGTAAACGAGGTTCTTGTAAACAGAGGCGTCCCAAACTTTGGGGTGGCTGTGTCTTTTTGATTTTAATTTCCCTAATCTATAGGACCATAAGTGGAAGTGCCCTAGGCTCTGTTGCTTTGTTTTTTAGATGTTTCAGGAAACACCATACACTTCTCCCGAGTGTCTGTTGGCAATTTACATCCCGCCCATCAGCATAACAAGGCTCCCAGTTCTCCATGGCCTGTCCTGCCTTTCTGGATTTTACACTTTTTTCAGATGGCCCTTTTGACCGGGGGGAAGTGAGACTTCATTGTAGTGCAGATTTCCTTTGCAAGCTTGCTTGGTTGGCCAAAAAGGGCGTATGCGTTTTTTCCTGAATATATTCAGGAAAAAACGCATACGCCCTTTTTGGCCAAGTGCATCATTGTGGACGTTCTGCCTCTTTTCCTATGCTTTCAATGCAATTCCAGTCTACCTCCTGAAATCGGTTTCCTGCAATTCTGCCCCGCTTTCAAGTCCTCTTGGCAGCCTTACTTCAGTATATTTTTGGACGATAGCTGTCATTTATAACTCTGCAGGTTTGTGAATTACAGTGCCCCTGAGCTCCTTTCTTCAACTCGCTTTCTTGTGACCTGGCCGCAACACCGCAGGATGGCTTCAGGCCCTAATCTGGTTCCGGCACGGCACGCTGAGCCTTTGGTTAATTCCTCTTCCTGGTGGGAAATGAGAGTTAAATTTGCCCGTCCAGACACCTCCAGCTAGTCTCTCATTGGTTCTCGCTATTCCTGTTCATCTTCCGCAGAAATTGCAAACTGGGCCAAACAGGAGGTTAAAGGGACTGACTCTCCAAGTCGGGAGGGTGTTAGTAAAGCGTCTGGAATGTTGCACCCGAGTACCAGGGTACAAAAACTGAGACATATTTGAACACGTCTCCCGATCACATGGTTGATCATACTCTAGGTTCCACATGCATGTTTTAGCTGAAGGAAGAATACCTTAAACCTGGGTAGTTGAAACCCGTGGAATGGGTACCATGCAATATGACTTCAGAGGGTCTTCATTTGCTCACCAAACCTCTCCAATCCTATCACTGCTGCGTTTATGCCCCTGTACACATGCTTGATTCTCTTTCGGAGACATAGCAATCCATAGGTTTTAAGATACTTACTAGTCAGGTACATTCTTAGGCGTTTAATATGCGGTGTTGTGTCCATTTCGTTGAGCAAGGAGTAGCTCTTGTCTATTCCATATTTGGCTTAAGGAACTTTATCTGTGCTCATTTCAATCTCTGGTTTTATGCAGCACCCCAACTCACCTTTCCCCTTAAGCAAGCATAAGTTGGTTTTCTAAATTTGAGACCCTGTTCTGTTCTGTAATTCAGTTCCTGTGTAGCCAAGTTTACATTCCGTGTATTACTGATATCTTATGATGTTTCTTTTTCTGTGTGACTTATTTCAGTTAGAATCATCATACCTGAATCCACTCATTGTGCTGCTAAGGGCCTGATGACATAGATTTCATTGCAGAGTGATATTGTTTTGTAAGTAAATACCACAACTTCTTTATCCATTTTTCACTTTCTGCGATGTTGAACTTGTACTGTAAACGAGGTTCTTGTAAACAGAGGCGTCCCAAACTTTGGGGTGGCTGTGTCTTTTTGATTTTAATTTCCCTAATCTATAGGACCATAAGTGGAAGTGCCCTAGGCTCTGTTGCTTTGTTTTTTAGATGTTTCAGGAAACACCATACACTTCTCCCGAGTGTCTGTTGGCAATTTACATCCCGCCCATCAGCATAACAAGGCTCCCAGTTCTCCATGGCCTGTCCTGCCTTTCTGGATTTTACACTTTTTTCAGATGGCCCTTTTGACCGGGGGGAAGTGAGACTTCATTGTAGTGCAGATTTCCTTTGCAAGCTTGCTTGGTTGGCCAAAAAGGGCGTATGCGTTTTTTCCTGAATATATTCAGGAAAAAACGCATACGCCCTTTTTGGCCAAGTGCATCATTGTGGACGTTCTGCCTCTTTTCCTATGCTTTCAATGCAATTCCAGTCTACCTCCTGAAATCGGTTTCCTGCAATTCTGCCCCGCTTTCAAGTCCTCTTGGCAGCCTTACTTCAGTATATTTTTGGACGATAGCTGTCATTTATAACTCTGCAGGTTTGTGAATTACAGTGCCCCTGAGCTCCTTTCTTCAACTCGCTTTCTTGTGACCTGGCCGCAACACCGCAGGATGGCTTCAGGCCCTAATCTGGTTCCGGCACGGCACGCTGAGCCTTTGGTTAATTCCTCTTCCTGGTGGGAAATGAGAGTTAAATTTGCCCGTCCAGACACCTCCAGCTAGTCTCTCATTGGTTCTCGCTATTCCTGTTCATCTTCCGCAGAAATTGCAAACTGGGCCAAACAGGAGGTTAAAGGGACTGACTCTCCAAGTCGGGAGGGTGTTAGTAAAGCGTCTGGAATGTTGCACCCGAGTACCAGGGTACAAAAACTGAGACATATTTGAACACGTCTCCCGATCACATGGTTGATCATACTCTAGGTTCCACATGCATGTTTTAGCTGAAGGAAGAATACCTTAAACCTGGGTAGTTGAAACCCGTGGAATGGGTACCATGCAATATGACTTCAGAGGGTCTTCATTTGCTCACCAAACCTCTCCAATCCTATCACTGCTGCGTTTATGCCCCTGTACACATGCTTGATTCTCTTTCGGAGACATAGCAATCCATAGGTTTTAAGATACTTACTAGTCAGGTACATTCTTAGGCGTTTAATATGCGGTGTTGTGTCCATTTCGTTGAGCAAGGAGTAGCTCTTGTCTATTCCATATTTGGCTTAAGGAACTTTATCTGTGCTCATTTCAATCTCTGGTTTTATGCAGCACCCCAACTCACCTTTCCCCTTAAGCAAGCATAAGTTGGTTTTCTAAATTTGAGACCCTGTTCTGTTTTGGAATTCAGTTCCTGTGTAGCCAAGTTTACATTCCGTGTATTACTGATATCTTATGATGGTTCTTTTTCTGTGTGACTTATTTCAGTTAGAATCATCATACCTGAATCCACTCATTGTGCTGCTAAGGGCCTGATGACATAGATTTCATTGCAGAGTGATATTGTTTTGTAAGTAAATACCACAACTTCTTTATCCATTTTTCACTTTCTGCGATGTTGAACTTGTACTGTAAACGAGGTTCTTGTAAACAGAGGCGTCCCAAACTTTGGGGTTGCTGTGTCTTTTTGATTTTAATTTCCCTAAGCTATAGGACCATAAGTGGAAGTGCCCTAGGCTCTGTTGCTTTGTTTTTTAGATGTTTCAGGAAACACCATACACTTCTCCCGAGTGTCTGTTGGCAATTTACATCCCGCCCATCAGCATAACAAGGCTCCCAGTTCTCCATGGCCTGTCCTGCCTTTCTGGATTTTACACTTTTTTCAGATGGCCCTTTTGACCGGGGGGAAGTGAGACTTCATTGTAGTGCAGATTTCCTTTGCAAGCTTGCTTGGTTGGCCAAAAAGGGCGTATGCGTTTTTTCCTGAATATATTCAGGAAAAAACGCATACGCCCTTTTTGGCCAAGTGCATCATTGTGGACGTTCTGCCTCTTTTCCTATGCTTTCAATGCAATTCCAGTCTACCTCCTGAAATCGGTTTCCTGCAATTCTGCCCCGCTTTCAAGTCCTCTTGGCAGCCTTACTTCAGTATATTTTTGGACGATAGCTGTCATTTATAACTCTGCAGGTTTGTGAATTACAGTGCCCCTGAGCTCCTTTCTTCAACTCGCTTTCTTGTGACCTGGCCGCAACACCGCAGGATGGCTTCAGGCCCTAATCTGGTTCCGGCACGGCACGCTGAGCCTTTGGTTAATTCCTCTTCCTGGTGGGAAATGAGAGTTAAATTTGCCCGTCCAGACACCTCCAGCTAGTCTCTCATTGGTTCTCGCTATTCCTGTTCATCTTCCGCAGAAATTGCAAACTGGGCCAAACAGGAGGTTAAAGGGACTGACTCTCCAAGTCGGGAGGGTGTTAGTAAAGCGTCTGGAATGTTGCACCCGAGTACCAGGGTACGAAAACTGAGACATATTTGAACACGTCTCCCGATCACATGGTTGATCATACTCTAGGTTCCACATGCATGTTTTAGCTGAAGGAAGAATACCTTAAACCTGGGTAGTTGAAACCCGTGGAATGGGTACCATGCAATATGACTTCAAAGGGTCTTCATTTGCTCACCGAACCTCTCCAATCCTATCACTGCTGCGTTTATGCCCCTGTACACATGCTTGATTCTCTTTCGGAGACATAGCAATCCATAGGTTTTAAGATACTTACTAGTCAGGTACATTCTTAGGCGTTTAATATGCGGTGTTGAGTCCATTTCGTTGAGCAAGGAGTAGCTCTTGTCTATTCCATATTTGGCTTAAGGAACTTTATCTGTGCTCATTTCAATCTCTGGTTTTATGCAGCACCCCAACTCACCTTTCCCCTTAAGCAAGCATAAGTTGGTTTTCTAAATTTGAGACCCTGTTCTGTTTTGGAATTCAGTTCCTGTGTAGCCAAGTTTACATTCCGTGTATTACTGATATCTTATGATGGTTCTTTTTCTGTGTGACTTATTTCAGTTAGAATCATCATACCTGAATCCACTCATTGTGCTGCTAAGGGCCTGATGACATAGATTTCATTGCAGAGTGATATTGTTTTGTAAGTAAATACCACAACTTCTTTATCCATTTTTCACTTTCTGCGATGTTGAACTTGTACTGTAAACGAGGTTCTTGTAAACAGAGGCGTCCCAAACTTTGGGGTGGCTGTGTCTTTTTGATTTTAATTTCCCTAAGCTATAGGACCATAAGTGGAAGTGCCCTAGGCTCTGTTGCTTTGTTTTTTAGATGTTTCAGGAAACACCATACACTTCTCCCGAGTGTCTGTTGGCAATTTACATCCCGCCCATCAGCATAACAAGGCTCCCAGTTCTCCATGGCCTGTCCTGCCTTTCTGGATTTTACACTTTTTTCAGATGGCCCTTTTGACCGGGGGGAAGTGAGACTTCATTGTAGTGCAGATTTCCTTTGCAAGCTTGCTTGGTTGGCCAAAAAGGGCGTATGCGTTTTTTCCTGAATATATTCAGGAAAAAACGCATACGCCCTTTTTGGCCAAGTGCATCATTGTGGACGTTCTGCCTCTTTTCCTATGCTTTCAATGCAATTCCAGTCTACCTCCTGAAATCAGTTTCCTGCAATTCTGCCCCGCTTTCAAGTCCTCTTGGCAGCCTTACTTCAGTATATTTTTGGACGATAGCTGTCATTTATAACTCTGCAGGTTTGTGAATTACAGTGCCCCTGAGCTCCTTTCTTCAACTCGCTTTCTTTTGAGCTGGCCGCAACACCGCAGGATGGCTTCAGGCCCTAATCTGGTTCCGGCACGGCACGCTGAGCCTTTGGTTAATTCCTCTTCCTGGTGGGAAATGAGAGTTAAATTTGCCCGTCCAGACACCTCCAGCTAGTCTCTCATTGGTTCTCGCTATTCCTGTTCATCTTCCGCAGAAATTGCAAACTGGGCCAAACAGGAGGTTAAAGGGACTGACTCTCCAAGTCGGGAGGGTGTTAGTAAAGCGTCTGGAATGTTGTACCCGAGTACCAGGGTACGAAAACTGAGACATATTTGAACACGTCTCCCGATCACATGGTTGATCATACTCTAGGTTCCACATGCATGTTTTAGCTGAAGGAAGAATACCTTAAACCTGGGTAGTTGAAACCCGTGGAATGGGTACCATGCAATATGACTTCAAAGGGTCTTCATTTGCTCACTGAACCTCTCCAATCCTATCACTGCTGCGTTTATGCCCCTGTACACATGCTTGATTCTCTTTCGGAGACATAGCAATCCATAGGTTTTAAGATACTTACTAGTCAGGTACATTCTTAGGCATTTAATATGCGGTGTTGAGTCCATTTCGTTTAGCAAGAGGTAGCTCTTGTCTATTCCATATTTGGCTTAAGGAACTTTATCTGTGCTCATTTCAATCTCTGGTTTTATGCAGCACCCCAACTCACCTTTCCCCTTAAGCAAGCATAAGTTGGTTTTCTAAATTTGAGACCCTGTTCTGTTCTGTAATTCAGTTCCTGTGTAGCCAAGTTTACATTCCGTGTATTACTGATATCTTATGATGTTTCATTTTCTGTGTGACTTATTTCAGTTAGAATCATCATACCTGAATCCACTCATTGTGCTGCTAAGGGCTTGATGACATAGATTTCATTGCTGAGTGATATTGCTTTGTAAGTAAATACCACAACTTCTTTATCCATTTTTCACTTTCTGCGATGTTGAACTTGTACTGTTATCGAGGTTCTTGTAAACAGAGGCATCCCAATGTTTGGGGTGGCTGTGTCTTTTTGATTTTAATTTCCCTAAGCTATAGGACCATAAGTGGAAGTGCCCTAGGCTCTGTTGCTTTGTTTTTTAGATGTTTCAGGAAACACCATACACTTCTCCCGAGTGTCTGTTGGCAATTTACATCCCGCCCATCAGCATAACAAGGCTCCCAGTTCTCCATGGCCTGTCCTGCCTTTCTGGATTTTACACTTTTTTCAGATGGCCCTTTTGACCGGGCGGAAGTGAGACTTCATTGTAGTGCAGATTTCCTTTGCAAGCTTGCTTGGTTGGCCAAAAAGGGCGTATGCGTTTTTTCCTGAATATATTCAGGAAAAAACGCATACGCCCTTTTTGGCCAAGTGCATCATTGTGGACGTTCTGCCTCTTTTCCTATGCTTTCAATGCAATTCCAGTCTACCTCCTGAAATCGGTTTCCTGCAATTCTGCCCCGCTTTCAAGTCCTCTTGGCAGCCTTACTTCAGTATATTTTTGGACGATAGCTGTCATTTATAACTCTGCAGGTTTGTGAATTACAGTGCCCCTGAGCTCCTTTCTTCAACTTGCTTTCTTGTGACCTGGCCGCAACACCGCAGGATGGCTTCAGGCCCTAATCTGGTTCCGGCACGGCACGCTGAGCCTTTGGTTAATTCCTCTTCCTGGTGGGAAATGAGAGTTAAATTTGCCCGTCCAGACACCTCCAGCTAGTCTCTCATTGGTTCTCGCTATTCCTGTTCATCTTCCGCAGAAATTGCAAACTGGGCCAAACAGGAGGTTAAAGGGACTGACTCTCCAAGTCGGGAGGGTGTTAGTAAAGCGTCTGGAATGTTGCACCCGAGTACCAGGGTACAAAAACTGAGACATATTTGAACACGTCTCCCGATCACATGGTTGATCATACTCTAGGTTCCACATGCATGTTTTAGCTGAAGGAAGAATACCTTAAACCTGGGTAGTTGAAACCCGTGGAATGGGTACCATGCAATATGACTTCAGAGGGTCTTCATTTGCTCACCAAACCTCTCCAATCCTATCACTGCTGCGTTTATGCCCCTGTACACATGCTTGATTCTCTTTCGGAGACATAGCAATCCATAGGTTTTAAGATACTTACTAGTCAGGTACATTCTTAGGCGTTTAATATGCGGTGTTGAGTCCATTTCGTTGAGCAAGAGGTAGCTCTTGTCTATTCCATATTTGGCTTAAGGAACTTTATCTGTGCTCATTTCAATCTCTGGTTTTATGCAGCACCCCAACTCACCTTTCCCCTTAAGCAAGCATAAGTTGGTTTTCTAAATTTGAGACCCTGTTTTGTTCTGTAATTCAGTTCCTGTGTAGCCAAGTTTACATTCCGTGTATTACTGATATCTTATGATGTTTCTTTTTCTGTGTGACTTATTTCAGTTAGAATCATCATACCTGAATCCACTCATTGTGCTGCTAAGGGCCTGATGACATAGATTTCATTGCTGAGTGATATTGCTTTGTAAGTAAATACCACAACTTCTTTATCCATTTTTCACTTTCTGCGATGTTGAACTTGTACTGTAAACGAGGTTCTTGTAAACAGAGGCGTCCCAATGTTTGGGGTGGCTGTGTCTTTTTGATTTTAATTTCCCTAAGCTATAGGACCATAAGTGGAAGTGCCCTAGGCTCTGTTGCTTTGTTTTTTAGATGTTTCAGGAAACACCATACACTTCTCCCGAGTGTCTGTTGGCAATTTACATCCCGCCCATCAGCATAACAAGGCTCCCAGTTCTCCATGGCCTGTCCTGCCTTTCTGGATTTTACACTTTTTTCAGATGGCCCTTTTGACCGGGGGGAAGTGAGACTTCATTGTAGTGCAGATTTCCTTTGCAAGCTTGCTTGGTTGGCCAAAAAGGGCGTATGCGTTTTTTCCTGAATATATTCAGGAAAAAACGCATACGCCATTTTTGGCCAAGTGCATCATTGTGGACGTTCTGCCTCTTTTCCTATGCTTTCAATGCAATTCCAGTCTACCTCCTGAAATCGGTTTCCTGCAATTCTGCCCCGCTTTCAAGTCCTCTTGGCAGCCTTACTTCAGTATATTTTTGGACGATAGCTGTCATTTATAACTCTGCAGGTTTGTGAATTACAGTGCCCCTGAGCTCCTTTCTTCAACTCGCTTTCTTGTGACCTGGCCGCAACACCGCAGGATGGCTTCAGGCCCTAATCTGGTTCCGGCACGGCACGCTGAGCCTTTGGTTAATTCCTCTTCCTGGTGGGAAATGAGAGTTAAATTTGCCCGTCCAGACACCTCCAGCTAGTCTCTCATTGGTTCTCGCTATTCCTGTTCATCTTCCGCAGAAATTGCAAACTGGGCCAAACAGGAGGTTAAAGGGACTGACTCTCCAAGTCGGGAGGGTGTTAGTAAAGCGTCTGGAATGTTGCACCCGAGTACCAGGGTACGAAAACTGAGACATATTTGAACACGTCTCCCGATCACATGGTTGATCATACTCTAGGTTCCACATGCATGTTTTAGCTGAAGGAAGAATACCTTAAACCTGGGTAGTTGAAACCCGTGGAATGGGTACCATGCAATATGACTTCAAAGGGTCTTCATTTGCTCACCGAACCTCTCCAATCCTATCACTGCTGCGTTTATGCCCCTGTACACATGCTTGATTCTCTTTCGGAGACATAGCAATCCATAGGTTTTAAGATACTTACTAGTCAGGTACATTCTTAGGCGTTTAATATGCGGTGTTGAGTCCATTTCGTTGAGCAAGGAGTAGCTCTTGTCTATTCCATATTTGGCTTAAGGAACTTTATCTGTGTTCATTTCAATCTCTGGTTTTATGCAGCACCCCAACTCACCTTTACCCTTAAGCAAGCATAAGTTGGTTTTCTAAATTTGAGACCCTGTTCTGTTCTGTAATTCAGTTCCTGTGTAGCCAAGTTTACATTCCGTGTATTACTGATATCTTATGATGTTTCTTTTTCTGTGTGACTTATTTCAGTTAGAATCATCATACCTGAATCCACTCATTGTGCTGCTAAGGGCCTGATGACATAGATTTCATTGCTGAGTGATATTGCTTTGTAAGTAAATACCACAACTTCTTTATCCATTTTTCACTTTCTGCGATGTTGAACTTGTACTGTAAACGAGGTTCTTGTAAACAGAGGCGTCCCAAACTTTGGGGTGGCTGTGTCTTTTTGATTTTAATTTCCCTAAGCTATAGGACCATAAGTGGAAGTGCCCTAGGCTCTGTTGCTTTGTTTTTTAGATGTTTCAGGAAACACCATACACTTCTCCCGAGTGTCTGTTGGCAATTTACATCCCGCCCATCAGCATAACAAGGCTCCCAGTTCTCCATGGCCTGTCCTGCCTTTCTGGATTTTACACTTTTTTCAGATGGCCCTTTTGACCGGGGGGAAGTGAGACTTCATTGTAGTGCAGATTTCCTTTGCAAGCTTGCTTGGTTGGCCAAAAAGGGCGTATGCGTTTTTTCCTGAATATATTCAGGAAAAAACGCATATGCCCTTTTTGGCCAAGTGCATCATTGTGGACGTTCTGCCTCTTTTCCTATGCTTTCAATGCAATTCCAGTCTGCCTCCTGAAATCAGTTTCCTGCAATTCTGCCCCGCTTTCAAGTCCTCTTGGCAGCCTTACTTCAGTATATTTTTGGACGATAGCTGTCATTTATAACTCTGCAGGTTTGTGAATTACAGTGCCCCTGAGCTCCTTTCTTCAACTCGCTTTCTTTTGAGCTGGCCGCAACACCGCAGGATGGCTTCAGGCCCTAATCTGGTTCCGGCACGGCACGCTGAGCCTTTGGTTAATTCCTCTTCCTGGTGGGAAATGAGAGTTAAATTTGCCCGTCCAGACACCTCCAGCTAGTCTCTCATTGGTTCTCGCTATTCCTGTTCATCTTCCGCAGAAATTGCAAACTGGGCCAAACAGGAGGTTAAAGGGACTGACTCTCCAATTCAGGAGGGTGTTAGTAAAGCGTCTGGAATGTTGCACCCGAGTACCAGGGTACGAAAACTGAGACATATTTGAACACGTCACCCGATCACATGGTTGATCAGACTCTAGGTTCCACATGCATGTTTTAGCTGAAGGAAGAATACCTTAAACCTGGGTAGTTGAAACCCGTGGAATGGGTACCATGCAATATGACTTCAGAGGGTCTTCATTTGCTCACCGAACCTCTCCAATCCTATCACTGCTGCGTTTATGCCCCTGTACACATGCTTGATTCTCTTTCGGAGACATAGCAATCCATAGGTTTTAAGATACTTACTAGTCAGGTACATTCTTAGGCGTTTAATATGCGGTGTTGTGTCCATTTCGTTGAGCAAGGAGTAGCTCTTGTCTATTCCATATTTGGCTTAAGGAACTTTATCTGTGCTCATTTCAATCTCTGGTTTTATGCAGCACCCCAACTCACCTTTCCCCTTAAGCAAGCATAAGTTGGTTTTCTAAATTTGAGACCCTGTTCTGTTCTGTAATTCAGTTCCTGTGTAGCCAAGTTTACATTCCGTGTATTACTGATATCTTATGATGTTTCTTTTTCTGTGTGACTTATTTCAGTTAGAATCATCATACCTGAATCCACTCATTGTGCTGCTAAGGGCCTGATGACATAGATTTCATTGCAGAGTGATATTGTTTTGTAAGTAAATACCACAACTTCTTTATCCATTTTTCACTTTCTGCGATGTTGAACTTGTACTGTAAACGAGGTTCTTGTAAACAGAGGCGTCCCAAACTTTGGGGTGGCTGTGTCTTTTTGATTTTAATTTCCCTAACCTATAGGACCATAAGTGGAAGTGCCCTAGGCTCTGTTGCTTTGTTTTTTAGATGTTTCAGGAAACACCATACACTTCTCCCGAGTGTCTGTTGGCAATTTACATCCCGCCCATCAGCATAACAAGGCTCCCAGTTCTCCATGGCCTGTCCTGCCTTTCTGGATTTTACACTTTTTTCAGATGGCCCTTTTGACCGGGGGGAAGTGAGACTTCATTGTAGTGTAGATTTCCTTTGCAAGCTTGCTTGGTTGGCCAAAAAGGGCGTATGCGTTTTTTCCTGAATATATTCAGGAAAAAACGCATACGCCCTTTTTGGCCAAGTGCATCATTGTGGACGTTCTGCCTCTTTTCCTATGCTTTCAATGCAATTCCAGTCTGCCTCCTGAAATCGGTTTCCTGCAATTCTGACCCGCTTTCAAGTCCTCTTGGCAGCCTTACTTCAGTATATTTTTGGACGATAGCTGTCATTTATAACTCTGCAGGTTTGTGAATTACAGTGCCCCTGAGCTCCTTTCTTCAACTCGCTTTCTTGTGACCTGGCCGCAACACCGCAGGATGGCTTCAGGCCCTAATCTGGTTCCGGCACGGCACGCTGAGCCTTTGGTTAATTCCTCTTCCTGGTGGGAAATGAGAGTTAAATTTGCCCGTCCAGACACCTCCAGCTAGTCTCTCATTGGTTCTCGCTATTCCTGTTCATCTTCCGCAGAAATTGCAAACTGGGCCAAACAGGAGGTTAAAGGGACTGACTCTCCAAGTCGGGAGGGTGTTAGTAAAGCGTCTGGAATGTTGCACCCGAGTACCAGGGTACAAAAACTGAGACATATTTGAACACGTCTCCCGATCACATGGTTGATCATACTCTAGGTTCCACATGCATGTTTTAGCTGAAGGAAGAATACCTTAAACCTGGGTAGTTGAAACCCGTGGAATGGGTACCATGCAATATGACTTCAGAGGGTCTTCATTTGCTTACCAAACCTCTCCAATCCTATCACTGCTGCGTTTATGCCCCTGTACACATGCTTGATTCTCTTTCGGAGACATAGCAATCCATAGGTTTTAAGATACTTACTAGTCAGGTACATTCTTAGGCGTTTAATATGCGGTGTTGTGTCCATTTCGTTGAGCAAGGAGTAGCTCTTGTCTATTCCATATTTGGCTTAAGGAACTTTATCTGTGCTCATTTCAATCTCTGGTTTTATGCAGCACCCCAACTCACCTTTCCCCTTAAGCAAGCATAAGTTGGTTTTCTAAATTTGAGACCCTGTTCTGTTCTGTAATTCAGTTCCTGTGTAGCCAAGTTTACATTCCGTGTATTACTGATATCTTATGATGTTTCTTTTTCTGTGTGACTTATTTCAGTTAGAATCATCATACCTGAATCCACTCATTGTGCTGCTAAGGGCCTGATGACATAGATTTCATTGCTGAGTGATATTGCTTTGTAAGTAAATACCACAACTTCTTTATCCATTTTTCACTTTCTGCGATGTTGAACTTGTACTGTAAACGAGGTTCTTGTAAACAGAGGCGTCCCAATGTTTGGGGTGGCTGTGTCTTTTTGATTTTAATTTCCCTAAGCTATAGGACCATAAGTGGAAGTGCCCTAGGCTCTGTTGCTTTGTTTTTTAGATGTTTCAGGAAACACCATACACTTCTCCCGAGTGTCTGTTGGCAATTTACATCCCGCCCATCAGCATAACAAGGCTCCCAGTTCTCCATGGCCTGTCCTGCCTTTCTGGATTTTACACTTTTTTCAGATGGCCCTTTTGACCGGGGGGAAGTGAGACTTCATTGTAGTGCAGATTTCCTTTGCAAGCTTGCTTGGTTGGCCAAAAAGGGCGTATGCGTTTTTTCCTGAATATATTCAGGAAAAAACGCATACGCCCTTTTTGGCCAAGTGCATCATTGTGGACGTTCTGCCTCTTTTCCTATGCTTTCAATGCAATTCCAGTCTACCTCCTGAAATCGGTTTCCTGCAATTCTGCCCCGCTTTCAAGTCCTCTTGGCAGCCTTACTTCAGTATATTTTTGGACGATAGCTGTCATTTATAACTCTGCAGGTTTGTGAATTACAGTGCCCCTGAGCTCCTTTCTTCAACTCGCTTTCTTTTGAGCTGGCCGCAACACCGCAGGATGGCTTCAGGCCCTAATCTGGTTCCGGCACGGCACGCTGAGCCTTTGGTTAATTCCTCTTCCTGGTGGGAAATGAGAGTTAAATTTGCCCGTCCAGACACCTCCAGCTAGTCTCTCATTGGTTCTCGCTATTCCTGTTCATCTTCCGCAGAAATTGCAAACTGGGCCAAACAGGAGGTTAAAGGGACTGACTCTCCAAGTCGGGAGGGTGTTAGTAAAGCGTCTGGAATGTTGCACCCGAGTACCAGGGTACGAAAACTGAGACATATTTGAACACGTCTCCCGATCACATGGTTGATCATACTCTAGGTTCCACATGCATGTTTTAGCTGAAGGAAGAATACCTTAAACCTGGGTAGTTGAAACCCGTGGAATGGGTACCATGCAATATGACTTCAAAGGGTCTTCATTTGCTCACCGAACCTCTCCAATCCTATCACTGCTGCGTTTATGCCCCTGTACACATGCTTGATTCTCTTTCGGAGACATAGCAATCCATAGGTTTTAAGATACTTACTAGTCAGGTACATTCTTAGGCGTTTAATATGCGGTGTTGAGTCCATTTCGTTGAGCAAGGAGTAGCTCTTGTCTATTCCATATTTGGCTTAAGGAACTTTATCTGTGTTCATTTCAATCTCTGGTTTTATGCAGCACCCCAACTCACCTTTACCCTTAAGCAAGCATAAGTTGGTTTTCTAAATTTGAGACCCTGTTCTGTTCTGTAATTCAGTTCCTGTGTAGCCAAGTTTACATTCCGTGTATTACTGATATCTTATGATGTTTCTTTTTCTGTGTGACTTATTTCAGTTAGAATCATCATACCTGAATCCACTCATTGTGCTGCTAAGGGCCTGATGACATAGATTTCATTGCTGAGTGATATTGCTTTGTAAGTAAATACCACAAATTCTTTATCCATTTTTCACTTTCTGCGATGTTGAACTTGTACTGTAAACGAGGTTCTTGTAAACAGAGGCGTCCCAATGTTTGGGGTGGCTGTGTCTTTTTGATTTTAATTTCCCTAAGCTATAGGACCATAAGTGGAAGTGCCCTAGGCTCTGTTGCTTTGTTTTTTAGATGTTTCAGGAAACACCATACACTTCTCCCGAGTGTCTGTTGGCAATTTACATCCCGCCCATCAGCATAACAAGGCTCCCAGTTCTCCATGGCCTGTCCTGCCTTTCTGGATTTTACACTTTTTTCAGATGGCCCTTTTGACCGGGGGGAAGTGAGACTTCATTGTAGTGCAGATTTCCTTTGTAAGCTTGCTTGGTTGGCCAAAAAGGGTGTATGCGTTTTTTCCTGAATATATTCAGGAAAAAACGCATACGCCCTTTTTGGCCAAGTGCATCATTGTGGACGTTCTGCCTCTTTTCCTATGCTTTCAATGCAATTCCAGTCTACCTCCTGAAATCGGTTTCCTGCAATTCTGCCCCGCTTTCAAGTCCTCTTGGCAGCCTTACTTCAGTATATTTTTGGACGATAGCTGTCATTTATAACTCTGCAGGTTTGTGAATTACAGTGCCCCTGAGCTCCTTTCTTCAACTCGCTTTCTTGTGACCTGGCCGCAACACCGCAGGATGGCTTCAGGCCCTATTCTGGTTCCGGCACGGCACGCTGAGCCTTTGGTTAATTCCTCTTCCTGGTGGGAAATGAGAGTTAAATTTGCCCGTCCAGACACCTCCAGCTAGTCTCTCATTGGTTCTCGCTATTCCTGTTCATCTTCCGCAGAAATTGCAAACTGGGCCAAACAGGAGGTTAAAGGGACTGACTCTCCAAGTCGGGAGGGTGTTAGTAAAGCGTCTGGAATGTTGTACCCGAGTACCAGGGTACGAAAACTGAGACATATTTGAACACGTCTCCCGATCACATGGTTGATCATACTCTAGGTTGCACATGCATGTTTTAGCTGAAGGAAGAATACCTTAAACCTGGGTAGTTGAAACCCGTGGAATGGGTACCATGCAATATGACTTCAAAGGGTCTTCATTTGCTCACCGAACCTCTCCAATCCTATCACTGCTGCGTTTATGCCCCTGTACACATGCTTGATTCTCTTTCGGAGACATAGCAATCCATAGGTTTTAAGATACTTACTAGTCAGGTACATTCTTAGGCGTTTAATATGCGGTGTTGAGTCCATTTCGTTGAGCAAGAGGTAGCTCTTGTCTATTCCATATTTGGCTTAAGGAACTTTATCTGTGCTCATTTCAATCTCTGGTTTTATGCAGCACCCCAACTCACCTTTACCCTTAAGCAAGCATAAGTTGGTTTTCTAAATTTGAGACCCTGTTCTGTTCTGTAATTCAGTTCCTGTGTAGCCAAGTTTACATTCCGTGTATTACTGATATCTTATGATGTTTCTTTTTCTGTGTGACTTATTTCAGTTAGAATCATCATACCTGAATCCACTCATTGTGCTGCTAAGGGCCTGATGACATAGATTTCATTGCTGAGTGATATTGCTTTGTAAGTAAATACCACAACTTCTTTATCCATTTTTCACTTTCTGCGATGTTGAACTTGTACTGTAAACGAGGTTCTTGTAAACAGAGGCGTCCCAATGTTTGGGGTGGCTGTGTCTTTTTGATTTTAATTTCCCTAAGCTATAGGACCATAAGTGGAAGTGCCCTAGGCTCTGTTGCTTTGTTTTTTAGATGTTTCAGGAAACACCATACACTTCTCCCGAGTGTCTGTTGGCAATTTACATCCCGCCCATCAGCATAACAAGGCTCCCAGTTCTCCATGGCCTGTCCTGCCTTTCTGGATTTTACACTTTTTTCAGATGGCCCTTTTGACCGGGGGGAAGTGAGACTTCATTGTAGTGCAGATTTCCTTTGCAAGCTTGCTTGGTTGGCCAAAAAGGGCGTATGCGTTTTTTCCTGAATATATTCAGGAAAAAACGCATACGCCCTTTTTGGCCAAGTGCATCATTGTGGACGTTCTGCCTCTTTTCCTATGCTTTCAATGCAATTCCAGTCTACCTCCTGAAATCGGTTTCCTGCAATTCTGCCCCGCTTTCAAGTCCTCTTGGCAGCCTTACTTCAGTATATTTTTGGACGATAGCTGTCATTTATAACTCTGCAGGTTTGTGAATTACAGTGCCCCTGAGCTCCTTTCTTCAACTCGCTTTCTTTTGAGCTGGCCGCAACACCGCAGGATGGCTTCAGGCCCTAATCTGGTTCCGGCACGGCACGCTGAGCCTTTGGTTAATTCCTCTTCCTGGTGGGAAATGAGAGTTAAATTTGCCCGTCCAGACACCTCCAGCTAGTCTCTCATTGGTTCTCGCTATTCCTGTTCATCTTCCGCAGAAATTGCAAACTGGGCCAAACAGGAGGTTAAAGGGACTGACTCTCCAAGTCGGGAGGGTGTTAGTAAAGCGTCTGGAATGTTGCACCCGAGTACCAGGGTACGAAAACTGAGACATATTTGAACACGTCTCCCGATCACATGGTTGATCATACTCTAGGTTCCACATGCATGTTTTAGCTGAAGGAAGAATACCTTAAACCTGGGTAGTTGAAACCCGTGGAATGGGTACCATGCAATATGACTTCAAAGGGTCTTCATTTGCTCACCGAACCTCTCCAATCCTATCACTGCTGCGTTTATGCCCCTGTACACATGCTTTATTCTCTTTCGGAGACATAGCAATCCATAGGTTTTAAGATACTTACTAGTCAGGTACATTCTTAGGCATTTAATATGCGGTGTTGAGTCCATTTCGTTGAGCAAGGAGTAGCTCTTGTCTATTCCATATTTGGCTTAAGGAACTTTATCTGTGTTCATTTCAATCTCTGGTTTTATGCAGCACCCCAACTCACCTTTCCCCTTAAGCAAGCATAAGTTGGTTTTCTAAATTTGAGACCCTGTTCTGTTCTGTAATTCAGTTCCTGTGTAGCCAAGTTTACATTCCGTGTATTACTGATATCTTATGATGTTTCTTTTTCTGTGTGACTTATTTCAGTTAGAATCATCATACCTGAATCCACTCATTGTGCTGCTAAGGGCCTGATGACATAGATTTCATTGCTGAGTGATATTGCTTTGTAAGTAAATACCACAACTTCTTTAAACATTTTTCACTTTCTGTGATGTTGAACTTGTACTGTACACGAGGTTCTTGTAAACAGAGGCGTCCCAAACTTTGGGGTGGCTGTGTCTTTTTGATTTTAATTTCCCTAAGCTATAGGACCATAAGTGGAAGTGCCCTAGGCTCTGTTGCTTTGTTTTTTAGATGTTTCAGGAAACACCATACACTTCTCCCGAGTGTCTGTTGGCAATTTACATCCCGCCCATCAGCATAACAAGGCTCCCAGTTCTCCATGGCCTGTCCTGTCTTTCTGGATTTTACACTTTTTTCAGATGGCCCTTTTGACCGGGGGGAAGTGAGACTTCATTGTAGTGCAGATTTCCTTTGCAAGCTTGCTTGGTTGGCCAAAAATGGCGTATGCGTTTTTTCCTGAATATATTCAGGAAAAAACGCATACGCCCTTTTTGGCCAAGTGCATCATTGTGGACGTTCTGCCTCTTTTCCTATGCTTTCAATGCAATTCCAGTCTACCTCCTGAAATCGGTTTCCTGCAATTCTGCCCCGCTTTCAAGTCCTCTTGGCAGCCTTACTTCAGTATATTTTTGGACGATAGCTGTCATTTATAACTCTGCAGGTTTGTGAATTACAGTGCCCCTGAGCTCCTTTCTTCAACTCGCTTTCTTTTGAGCTGGCCGCAACACCGCAGGATGGCTTCAGGCCCTAATCTGGTTCCGGCACGGCACGCTGAGCCTTTGGTTAATTCCTCTTCCTGGTGGGAAATGAGAGTTAAATTTGCCCGTCCAGACACCTCCAGCTAGTCTCTCATTGGTTCTCGCTATTCCTGTTCATCTTCCGCAGAAATTGCAAACTGGGCCAAACAGGAGGTTAAAGGGACTGACTCTCCAAGTCGGGAGGGTGTTAGTAAAGCGTCTGGAATATTGTACCCGAGTACCAGGGTACGAAAACTGAGACATATTTGAACACGTCTCCCGATCACATGGTTGATCATACTCTAGGTTCCACATGCATGTTTTAGCTGAAGGAAGAATACCTTAAACCTGGGTAGTTGAAACCCTTGGAATGGGTACCATGCAATATGACTTCAAAGGGTCTTCATTTGCTCACCGAACCTCTCCAATCCTATCACTGCTGCGTTTATGCCCCTGTACACATGCTTGATTCTCTTTCAGAGACATAGCAATCCATAGGTTTTAAGATACTTACTAGTCAGGTACATTCTTAGCCGTTTTATATGCGGTGTTGAGTCCATTTCGTTGAGCAAGGAGTAGCTCTTGTCTATTCCATATTTGGCTTAAGGAACTTTATCTGTGCTCATTTCAATCTCTGGTTTTATGCAGCACCCCAACTCACCTTTCCCCTTAAGCAAGCATAAGTTGGTTTTCTAAATTTGAGACCCTGTTCTGTTCTGTAATTCAGTTCCTGTGTAGCCAAGTTTACATTCCGTGTATTACTGATATCTTATGATGTTTCTTTTTCTGTGTGACTTATTTCAGTTAGAATCATCATACCTGAATCCACTCATTGTGCTGCTAAGGGCCTGATGACATAGATTTCATTGCTGAGTGATATTGCTTTGTAAGTAAATACCACAACTTCTTTATCCATTTTTCACTTTCTGCGATGTTGAACTTGTACTGTAAACGAGGTTCTTGTAAACAGAGGCGTCCCAAACTTTGGGGTGGCTGTGTCTTTTTGATTTTAATTTCCCTAAGCTATAGGACCATAAGTGGAAGTGCCCTAGGCTCTGTTGCTTTGTTTTTTAGATGTTTCAGGAAACACCATACACTTCTCCCGAGTGTCTGTTGGCAATTTACATCCCGCCCATCAGCATAACAAGGCTCCCAGTTCTCCATGGCCTGTCCTGCCTTTCTGGATTTTACACTTTTTTCAGATGGCCCTTTTGACCGGGGGGAAGTGAGACTTCATTGTAGTGCAGATTTCCTTTGCAAGCTTGCTTGGTTGGCCAAAAAGTGCGTATGCGTTTTTTCCTGAATATATTCAGGAAAAAACGCATACGCCCTTTTTGGCCAAGTGCATCATTGTGGACGTTCTGCCTCTTTTCCTATGCTTTCAATGCAATTCCAGTCTACCTCCTGAAATCGGTTTCCTGCAATTCTGCCCCGCTTTCAAGTCCTCTTGGCAGCCTTACTTCAGTATATTTTTGGACGATAGCTGTCATTTATAACTCTGCAGGTTTGTGAATTACAGTGCCCCTGAGCTCCTTTCTTCAACTCGCTTTCTTTTGAGCTGGCCGCAACACCGCAGGATGGCTTCAGGCCCTAATCTGGTTCCGGCACGGCACGCTGAGCCTTTGGTTAATTCCTCTTCCTGGTGGGAAATGAGAGTTAAATTTGCCCGTCCAGACACCTCCAGCTAGTCTCTCATTGGTTCTCGCTATTCCTGTTCATCTTCCGCAGAAATTGCAAACTGGGCCAAACAGGAGGTTAAAGGGACTGACTCTCCAAGTCGGGAGGGTGTTAGTAAAGCGTCTGGAATGTTGCACCCGAGTACCAGGGTACGAAAACTGAGACATATTTGAACACGTCTCCCGATCACATGGTTGATCATACTCTAGGTTCCACATGCATGTTTTAGCTGAAGGAAGAATACCTTAAACCTGGGTAGTTGAAACCCGTGGAATGGGTACCATGCAATATGACTTCAAAGGGTCTTCATTTGCTCACCGAACCTCTCCAATCCTATCACTGCTGCGTTTATGCCCCTGTACACATGCTTGATTCTCTTTCGGAGACATAGCAATCCATAGGTTTTAAGATACTTACTAGTCAGGTACATTCTTAGGCATTTAATATGCGGTGTTGAGTCCATTTCGTTGAGCAAGGAGTAGCTCTTGTCTATTCCATATTTGGCTTAAAGAACTTTATCTGTGTTCATTTCAATCTCTGGTTTTATGCAGCACCCCAACTCACCTTTACCCTTAAGCAAGCATAAGTTGGTTTTCTAAATTTGAGACCCTGTTCTGTTCTGTAATTCAGTTCCTGTGTAGCCAAGTTTACATTCCGTGTATTACTGATATCTTATGATGTTTCTTTTTCTGTGTGACTTATTTCAGTTAGAATCATCATACCTGAATCCACTCATTGTGCTGCTAAGGGCCTGATGACATAGATTTCATTGCTGAGTGATATTGCTTTGTAAGTAAATACCACAACTTCTTTATCCATTTTTCACTTTCTGCGATGTTGAACTTGTACTGTAAACGAGGTTCTTGTAAACAGAGGCGTCCCAAACTTTGGGGTGGCTGTGTCTTTTTGATTTTAATTTCCCTAAGCTATAGGACCATAAGTGGAAGTGCCCTAGGCTCTGTTGCTTTGTTTTTTAGATGTTTCAGGAAACACCATACACTTCTCCCGAGTGTCTGTTGGCAATTTACATCCCGCCCATCAGCATAACAAGGCTCCCAGTTCTCCATGGCCTGTCCTGCCTTTCTGGATTTTACACTTTTTTCAGATGGCCCTTTTGACCGGGGGGAAGTGAGACTTCATTGTAGTGTAGATTTCCTTTGCAAGCTTGCTTGGTTGGCCAAAAAGGGCGTATGCGTTTTTTCCTGAATATATTCAGGAAAAAACGCATACGCCCTTTTTGGCCAAGTGCATCATTGTGGACGTTCTGCCTCTTTTCCTATGCTTTCAATGCAATTCCAGTCTACCTCCTGAAATCGGTTTCCTGCAATTCTGCCCCGCTTTCAAGTCCTCTTGGCAGCCTTACTTCAGTATATTTTTGGACGATAGCTGTCATTTATAACTCTGCAGGTTTGTGAATTACAGTGCCCCTGAGCTCCTTTCTTCAACTCGCTTTCTTTTGAGCTGGCCGCAACACCGCAGGATGGCTTCAGGCCCTAATCTTGTTCCGGCACGGCACGCTGAGCCTTTGGTTAATTCCTCTTCCTGGTGGGAAATGAGAGTTAAATTTGCCCGTCCAGACACCTCCAGCTAGTCTCTCATTGGTTCTCGCTATTCCTGTTCATCTTCCGCAGAAATTGCAAACTGGGCCAAACAGGAGGTTAAAGGGACTGACTCTCCAAGTCGGGAGGGTGTTAGTAAAGCATCTGGAATGTTGCACCCGAGTACCAGGGTACGAAAACTGAGACATATTTGAACACGTCTCCCGATCACATGGTTGATCATACTCTAGGTTCCACATGCATGTTTTAGCTGAAGGAAGAATACCTTAAACCTGGGTAGTTGAAACCCGTGGAATGGGTACCATGCAATATGACTTCAAAGGGTCTTCATTTGCTCACCGAACCTCTCCAATCCTATCACTGCTGCGTTTATGCCCCTGTACACATGCTTGATTCTCTTTCGGAGACATAGCAATCCATAGGTTTTAAGATACTTACTAGTCAGGTACATTCTTAGGCATTTAATATGCGGTGTTGAGTCCATTTCGTTGAGCAAGGAGTAGCTCTTGTCTATTCCATATTTGGCTTAAGGAACTTTATCTGTGCTCATTTCAATCTCTGGTTTTATGCAGCACCCCAACTCCCCTTTCCCCTTAAGCAAGCATAAGTTGGTTTTCTAAATTTGAGACCCTGTTCTGTTCTGTAATTCAGTTCCTGTGTAGCCAAGTTTAAATTCCGTGTATTACTGATATCTTATGATGTTTCTTTTTCTGTGTGACTTATTTCAGTTAGAATCATCATACCTGAATCCACTCATTGTGCTGCTAAGGGCCTGATGACATAGATTTCATTGCTGAGTGATATTGCTTTGTAAGTAAATACCACAACTTCTTTATCCATTTTTCACTTTCTGCGATGTTGAACTTGTACTGTAAACGAGGTTCTTGTAAACAGAGGCGTCCCAAACTTTGGGGTGGCTGTGTCTTTTTGATTTTAATTTCCCTAAGCTATAGGACCATAAGTGGAAGTGCCCTAGGCTCTGTTGCTTTGTTTTTTAGATGTTTCAGGAAACACCATACACTTCTCCCGAGTGTCTGTTGGCAATTTACATCCCGCCCATCAGCATAACAAGGCTCCCAGTTCTCCATGGCCTGGCCTGCCTTTCTGGATTTTACACTTTTTTCAGATGGCCCTTTTGACTGGGGGGAAGTGAGACTTCATTGTAGTGCAGATTTCCTTTGCAAGCTTGCTTGGTTGGCCAAAAAGGGCGTATGCGTTTTTTCCTGAATATATTCAGGAAAAAACGCATACGCCCTTTTTGGCCAAGTGCATCATTGTGGACGTTCTGCCTCTTTTCCTATGCTTTCAATGCAATTCCAGTCTACCTCCTGAAATCGGTTTCCTGCAATTCTGCCCCGCTTTCAAGTCCTCTTGGCAGCCTTACTTCAGTATATTTTTGGACGATAGCTGTCATTTATAACTCTGCAGGTTTGTGAATTACAGTGCCCCTGAGCTCCTTTCTTCAACTCGCTTTCTTTTGAGCTGGCCGCAACACCGCAGGATGGCTTCAGGCCCTAATCTGGTTCCGGCACGGCACGCTGAGCCTTTGGTTAATTCCTCTTCCTGGTGGGAAATGAGAGTTAAATTTGCCCGTCCAGACACCTCCAGCTAGTCTCTCATTGGTTCTCGCTATTCCTGTTCATCTTCCGCAGAAATTGCAAACTGGGCCAAACAGGAGGTTAAAGGGACTGACTCTCCAAGTCGGGAGGGTGTTAGTAAAGCGTCTGGAATGTTGCACCCGAGTACCAGGGTACGAAAACTGAGACATATTTGAACACGTCTCCCGATCACATGGTTGATCATACTCTAGGTTCCACATGCATGTTTTAGCTGAAGGAAGAATACCTTAAACCTGGGTAGTTGAAACCCGTGGAATGGGTACCATGCAATATGACTTCAAAGGGTCTTCATTTGCTCACCGAACCTCTCCAATCCTATCACTGCTGCGTTTATGCCCCTGTACACATGCTTGATTCTCTTTCGGAGACATAGCAATCCATAGGTTTTAAGATACTTACTAGTCAGGTACATTCTTAGGCATTTAATATGCGGTGTTGAGTCCATTTCGTTGAGCAAGGAGTAGCTCTTGTCTATTCCATATTTGGCTTAAGGAACTTTATCTGTGCTCATTTCAATCTCTGGTTTTATGCAGCACCCCAACTCACCTTTCCCCTTAAGCAAGCATAAGTTGGTTTTCTAAATTTGAGACCCTGTTCTGTTCTGTAATTCAGTTCCTGTGTAGCCAAGTTTACATTCCGTGTATTACTGATATCTTATGATGTTTCTTTTTCTGTGTGACTTATTTCAGTTAGAATCATCATACCTGAATCCACTCATTGTGCTGCTAAGGGCCTGATGACATAGATTTCATTGCTGAGTGATATTGCTTTGTAAGTAAATACCACAACTTCTTTATCCATTTTTCACTTTCTGCGATGTTGAACTTGTACTGTAAACGAGGTTCTTGTAAACAGAGGCGTCCCAAACTTTGGGGTGGCTGTGTCTTTTTGATTTTAATTTCCCTAAGCTATAGGACCATAAGTGGAAGTGCCCTAGGCTCTGTTGCTTTGTTTTTTAGATGTTTCAGGAAACACCATACACTTCTCCCGAGTGTCTGTTGGCAATTTACATCCCGCCCATCAGCATAACAAGGCTCCCAGTTCTCCATGGCCTGTCCTGCCTTTCTGGATTTTACACTTTTTTCAGATGGCCCTTTTGACCGGGGGGAAGTGAGACTTCATTGTAGTGCAGATTTCCTTTGCAAGCTTGCTTGGTTGGCCAAAAAGGGCGTATGCGTTTTTTCCTGAATATATTCAGGAAAAAACGCATACGCCCTTTTTGGCCAAGTGCATCATTGTGGACGTTCTGCCTCTTTTCCTATGCTTTCAATGCAATTCCAGTCTACCTCCTGAAATCGGTTTCCTGCAATTCTGCCCCGCTTTCAAGTCCTCTTGGCAGCCTTACTTCAGTATATTTTTGGACGATAGCTGTCATTTATAACTCTGCAGGTTTGTGAATTACAGTGCCCCTGAGCTCCTTTCTTCAACTCGCTTTCTTTTGAGCTGGCCGCAACACCGCAGGATGGCTTCAGGCCCTAATCTGGTTCCGGCACGGCACGCTGAGCCTTTGGTTAATTCCTCTTCCTGGTGGGAAATGAGAGTTAAATTTGCCCGTCCAGACACCTCCAGCTAGTCTCTCATTGGTTCTCGCTATTCCTGTTCATCTTCCGCAGAAATTGCAAACTGGGCCAAACAGGAGGTTAAAGGGACTGACTCTCCAAGTCGGGAGGGTGTTAGTAAAGCGTCTGGAATGTTGCACCCGAGTACCAGGGTACGAAAACTGAGACATATTTGAACACGTCTCCCGATCACATGGTTGATCATACTCTAGGTTCCACATGCATGTTTTAGCTGAAGGAAGAATACCTTAAACCTGGGTAGTTGAAACCCGTGGAATGGGTACCATGCAATATGACTTCAAAGGGTCTTCATTTGCTCACCGAACCTCTCCAATCCTATCACTGCTGCGTTTATGCCCCTGTACACATGCTTGATTCTCTTTCGGAGACATAGCAATCCATAGGTTTTAAGATACTTACTAGTCAGGTACATTCTTAGGCATTTAATATGCGGTGTTGAGTCCATTTCGTTGAGCAAGGAGTAGCTCTTGTCTATTCCATATTTGGCTTAAGGAACTTTATCTGTGCTCATTTCAATCTCTGGTTTTATGCAGCACCCCAACTCACCTTTCCCCTTAAGCAAGCATAAGTTGGTTTTCTAAATTTGAGACCCTGTTCTGTTCTGAAATTCAGTTCCTGTGTAGCCAAGTTTACATTCCGTGTATTACTGATATCTTATGATGGTTCTTTTTCTGTGTGACTTATTTCAGTTAGAATCATCATACCTGAATCCACTCATTGTGCTGCTAAGGGCCTGATGACATAGATTTCATTGCTGAGTGATATTGCTTTGTAAGTAAATACCACAACTTCTTTATCCATTTTTCACTTTCTGCGATGTTGAACTTGTACTGTAAACGAGGTTCTTGTAAACAGAGGCGTCCCAAACTTTGGGGTGGCTGTGTCTTTTTGATTTTAATTTCCCTAAGCTATAGGACCATAAGTGGAAGTGCCCTAGGCTCTGTTGCTTTGTTTTTTAGATGTTTCAGGAAACACCATACACTTCTCCCGAGTGTCTGTTGGCAATTTACATCCCGCCCATCAGCATAACAAGGCTCCCAGTTCTCCATGGCCTGTCCTGCCTTTCTGGATTTTACACTTTTTTCAGATGGCCCTTTTGACCGGGGGGAAGTGAGACTTCATTGTAGTGTAGATTTCCTTTGCAAGCTTGCTTGGTTGGCCAAAAAGGGCGTATGCGTTTTTTCCTGAATATATTCAGGAAAAAACGCATACGCCCTTTTTGGCCAAGTGCATCATTGTGGACGTTCTGCCTCTTTTCCTATGCTTTCAATGCAATTCCAGTCTACCTCCTGAAATCGGTTTCCTGCAATTCTGCCCCGCTTTCAAGTCCTCTTGGCAGCCTTACTTCAGTATATTTTTGGACGATAGCTGTCATTTATAACTCTGCAGGTTTGTGAATTACAGTGCCCCTGAGCTCCTTTCTTCAACTCGCTTTCTTTTGAGCTGGCCGCAACACCGCAGGATGGCTTCAGGCCCTAATCTTGTTCCGGCACGGCACGCTGAGCCTTTGGTTAATTCCTCTTCCTGGTGGGAAATGAGAGTTAAATTTGCCCGTCCAGACACCTCCAGCTAGTCTCTCATTGGTTCTCGCTATTCCTGTTCATCTTCCGCAGAAATTGCAAACTGGGCCAAACAGGAGGTTAAAGGGACTGACTCTCCAAGTCGGGAGGGTGTTAGTAAAGCATCTGGAATGTTGCACCCGAGTACCAGGGTACGAAAACTGAGACATATTTGAACACGTCTCCCGATCACATGGTTGATCATACTCTAGGTTCCACATGCATGTTTTAGCTGAAGGAAGAATACCTTAAACCTGGGTAGTTGAAACCCGTGGAATGGGTACCATGCAATATGACTTCAAAGGGTCTTCATTTGCTCACCGAACCTCTCCAATCCTATCACTGCTGCGTTTATGCCCCTGTACACATGCTTGATTCTCTTTCGGAGACATAGCAATCCATAGGTTTTAAGATACTTACTAGTCAGGTACATTCTTAGGCATTTAATATGCGGTGTTGAGTCCATTTCGTTGAGCAAGGAGTAGCTCTTGTCTATTCCATATTTGGCTTAAGGAACTTTATCTGTGCTCATTTCAATCTCTGGTTTTATGCAGCACCCCAACTCACCTTTCCCCTTAAGCAAGCATAAGTTGGTTTTCTAAATTTGAGACCCTGTTCTGTTCTGTAATTCAGTTCCTGTGTAGCCAAGTTTAAATTCCGTGTATTACTGATATCTTATGATGTTTCTTTTTCTGTGTGACTTATTTCAGTTAGAATCATCATACCTGAATCCACTCATTGTGCTGCTAAGGGCCTGATGACATAGATTTCATTGCTGAGTGATATTGCTTTGTAAGTAAATACCACAACTTCTTTATCCATTTTTCACTTTCTGCGATGTTGAACTTGTACTGTAAACGAGGTTCTTGTAAACAGAGGCGTCCCAAACTTTGGGGTGGCTGTGTCTTTTTGATTTTAATTTCCCTAAGCTATAGGACCATAAGTGGAAGTGCCCTAGGCTCTGTTGCTTTGTTTTTTAGATGTTTCAGGAAACACCATACACTTCTCCCGAGTGTCTGTTGGCAATTTACATCCCGCCCATCAGCATAACAAGGCTCCCAGTTCTCCATGGCCTGGCCTGCCTTTCTGGATTTTACACTTTTTTCAGATGGCCCTTTTGACCGGGGGGAAGTGAGACTTCATTGTAGTGCAGATTTCCTTTGCAAGCTTGCTTGGTTGGCCAAAAAGGGCGTATGCGTTTTTTCCTGAATATATTCAGGAAAAAACGCATACGCCCTTTTTGGCCAAGTGCATCATTGTGGACGTTCTGCCTCTTTTCCTATGCTTTCAATGCAATTCCAGTCTACCTCCTGAAATCGGTTTCCTGCAATTCTGCCCCGCTTTCAAGTCCTCTTGGCAGCCTTACTTCAGTATATTTTTGGACGATAGCTGTCATTTATAACTCTGCAGGTTTGTGAATTACAGTGCCCCTGAGCTCCTTTCTTCAACTCGCTTTCTTTTGAGCTGGCCGCAACACCGCAGGATGGCTTCAGGCCCTAATCTGGTTCCGGCACGGCACGCTGAGCCTTTGGTTAATTCCTCTTCCTGGTGGGAAATGAGAGTTAAATTTGCCCGTCCAGACACCTCCAGCTAGTCTCTCATTGGTTCTCGCTATTCCTGTTCATCTTCCGCAGAAATTGCAAACTGGGCCAAACAGGAGGTTAAAGGGACTGACTCTCCAAGTCGGGAGGGTGTTAGTAAAGCGTCTGGAATGTTGCACCCGAGTACCAGGGTACGAAAACTGAGACATATTTGAACACGTCTCCCGATCACATGGTTGATCATACTCTAGGTTCCACATGCATGTTTTAGCTGAAGGAAGAATACCTTAAACCTGGGTAGTTGAAACCCGTGGAATGGGTACCATGCAATATGACTTCAAAGGGTCTTCATTTGCTCACCGAACCTCTCCAATCCTATCACTGCTGCGTTTATGCCCCTGTACACATGCTTGATTCTCTTTCGGAGACATAGCAATCCATAGGTTTTAAGATACTTACTAGTCAGGTACATTCTTAGGCATTTAATATGCGGTGTTGAGTCCATTTCGTTGAGCAAGGAGTAGCTCTTGTCTATTCCATATTTGGCTTAAGGAACTTTATCTGTGCTCATTTCAATCTCTGGTTTTATGCAGCACCCCAACTCACCTTTCCCCTTAAGCAAGCATAAGTTGGTTTTCTAAATTTGAGACCCTGTTCTGTTCTGTAATTCAGTTCCTGTGTAGCCAAGTTTACATTCCGTGTATTACTGATATCTTATGATGTTTCTTTTTCTGTGTGACTTATTTCAGTTAGAATCATCATACCTGAATCCACTCATTGTGCTGCTAAGGGCCTGATGACATAGATTTCATTGCTGAGTGATATTGCTTTGTAAGTAAATACCACAACTTCTTTATCCATTTTTCACTTTCTGCGATGTTGAACTTGTACTGTAAACGAGGTTCTTGTAAACAGAGGCGTCCCAAACTTTGGGGTGGCTGTGTCTTTTTGATTTTAATTTCCCTAAGCTATAGGACCATAAGTGGAAGTGCCCTAGGCTCTGTTGCTTTGTTTTTTAGATGTTTCAGGAAACACCATACACTTCTCCCGAGTGTCTGTTGGCAATTTACATCCCGCCCATCAGCATAACAAGGCTCCCAGTTCTCCATGGCCTGTCCTGCCTTTCTGGATTTTACACTTTTTTCAGATGGCCCTTTTGACCGGGGGGAAGTGAGACTTCATTGTAGTGCAGATTTCCTTTGCAAGCTTGCTTGGTTGGCCAAAAAGGGCGTATGCGTTTTTTCCTGAATATATTCAGGAAAAAACGCATACGCCCTTTTTGGCCAAGTGCATCATTGTGGACGTTCTGCCTCTTTTCCTATGCTTTCAATGCAATTCCAGTCTACCTCCTGAAATCGGTTTCCTGCAATTCTGCCCCGCTTTCAAGTCCTCTTGGCAGCCTTACTTCAGTATATTTTTGGACGATAGCTGTCATTTATAACTCTGCAGGTTTGTGAATTACAGTGCCCCTGAGCTCCTTTCTTCAACTCGCTTTCTTTTGAGCTGGCCGCAACACCGCAGGATGGCTTCAGGCCCTAATCTGGTTCCGGCACGGCACGCTGAGCCTTTGGTTAATTCCTCTTCCTGGTGGGAAATGAGAGTTAAATTTGCCCGTCCAGACACCTCCAGCTAGTCTCTCATTGGTTCTCGCTATTCCTGTTCATCTTCCGCAGAAATTGCAAACTGGGCCAAACAGGAGGTTAAAGGGACTGACTCTCCAAGTCGGGAGGGTGTTAGTAAAGCGTCTGGAATGTTGCACCCGAGTACCAGGGTACGAAAACTGAGACATATTTGAACACGTCTCCCGATCACATGGTTGATCATACTCTAGGTTCCACATGCATGTTTTAGCTGAAGGAAGAATACCTTAAACCTGGGTAGTTGAAACCCGTGGAATGGGTACCATGCAATATGACTTCAAAGGGTCTTCATTTGCTCACCGAACCTCTCCAATCCTATCACTGCTGCGTTTATGCCCCTGTACACATGCTTGATTCTCTTTCGGAGACATAGCAATCCATAGGTTTTAAGATACTTACTAGTCAGGTACATTCTTAGGCATTTAATATGCGGTGTTGAGTCCATTTCGTTGAGCAAGGAGTAGCTCTTGTCTATTCCATATTTGGCTTAAGGAACTTTATCTGTGCTCATTTCAATCTCTGGTTTTATGCAGCACCCCAACTCACCTTTCCCCTTAAGCAAGCATAAGTTGGTTTTCTAAATTTGAGACCCTGTTCTGTTCTGAAATTCAGTTCCTGTGTAGCCAAGTTTACATTCCGTGTATTACTGATATCTTATGATGGTTCTTTTTCTGTGTGACTTATTTCAGTTAGAATCATCATACCTGAATCCACTCATTGTGCTGCTAAGGGCCTGATGACATAGATTTCATTGCTGAGTGATATTGCTTTGTAAGTAAATACCACAACTTCTTTATCCATTTTTCACTTTCTGCGATGTTGAACTTGTACTGTAAACGAGGTTCTTGTAAACAGAGGCGTCCCAAACTTTGGGGTGGCTGTGTCTTTTTGATTTTAATTTCCCTAAGCTATAGGACCATAAGTGGAAGTGCCCTAGGCTCTGTTGCTTTGTTTTTTAGATGTTTCAGGAAACACCATACACTTCTCCCGAGTGTCTGTTGGCAATTTACATCCCGCCCATCAGCATAACAAGGCTCCCAGTTCTCCATGGCCTGTCCTGTCTTTCTGGATTTTACACTTTTTTCAGATGGCCCTTTTGACCGGGGGGAAGTGAGACTTCATTGTAGTGCAGATTTCCTTTGCAAGCTTGCTTGGTTGGCCAAAAAGGGCGTATGCGTTTTTTCCTGAATATATTCAGGAAAAAACGCATACGCCCTTTTTGGCCAAGTGCATCATTGTGGACGTTCTGCCTCTTTTCCTATGCTTTCAATGCAATTCCAGTCTACCTCCTGAAATCGGTTTCCTGCAATTCTGCCCCGCTTTCAAGTCCTCTTGGCAGCCTTACTTCAGTATATTTTTGGACGATAGCTGTCATTTATAACTCTGCAGGTTTGTGAATTACAGTGCCCCTGAGCTCCTTTCTTTAACTCGCTTTCTTTTGAGCTGGCCGCAACACCGCAGGATGGCTTCAGGCCCTAATCTGGTTCCGGCACGGCACGCTGAGCCTTTGGTTAATTCCTCTTCCTGGTGGGAAATGAGAGTTAAATTTGCCCGTCCAGACACCTCCAGCTAGTCTCTCATTGGTTCTCGCTATTCCTGTTCATCTTCCGCAGAAATTGCAAACTGGGCCAAACAGGAGGTTAAAGGGACTGACTCTCCAAGTCGGGAGGGTGTTAGTAAAGCGTCTGGAATGTTGCACCCGAGTACCAGGGTACGAAAACTGAGACATATTTGAACACGTCTCCCGATCACATGGTTGATCATACTCTAGGTTCCACATGCATGTTTTAGCTGAAGGAAGAATACCTTAAACCTGGGTAGTTGAAACCCGTGGAATGGGTACCATGCAATATGACTTCAAAGGGTCTTCATTTGCTCACCGAACCTCTCCAATCCTATCACTGCTGCGTTTATGCCCCTGTACACATGCTTGATTCTCTTTCGGAGACATAGCAATCCATAGGTTTTAAGATACTTACTAGTCAGGTACATTCTTAGGCATTTAATATGCGGTGTTGAGTCCATTTCGTTGAGCAAGGAGTAGCTCTTGTCTATTCCATATTTGGCTTAAGGAACTTTATCTGTGCTCATTTCAATCTCTGGTTTTATGCAGCACCCCAACTCACCTTTCCCCTTAAGCAAGCATAAGTTGGTTTTCTAAATTTGAGACCCTGTTCTGTTCTGTAATTCAGTTCCTGTGTAGCCAAGTTTAAATTCCGTGTATTACTGATATCTTATGATGTTTCTTTTTCTGTGTGACTTATTTCAGTTAGAATCATCATACCTGAATCCACTCATTGTGCTGCTAAGGGCCTGATGACATAGATTTCATTGCTGAGTGATATTGCTTTGTAAGTAAATACCACAACTTCTTTATCCATTTTTCACTTTCTGCGATGTTGAACTTGTACTGTAAACGAGGTTCTTGTAAACAGAGGCGTCCCAAACTTTGGGGTGGCTGTGTCTTTTTGATTTTAATTTCCCTAAGCTATAGGACCATAAGTGGAAGTGCCCTAGGCTCTGTTGCTTTGTTTTTTAGATGTTTCAGGAAACACCATACACTTCTCCCGAGTGTCTGTTGGCAATTTACATCCCGCCCATCAGCATAACAAGGCTCCCAGTTCTCCATGGCCTGTCCTGCCTTTCTGGATTTTACACTTTTTTCAGATGGCCCTTTTGACCGGGGGGAAGTGAGACTTCATTGTAGTGCAGATTTCCTTTGCAAGCTTGCTTGGTTGGCCAAAAAGGGCGTATGCGTTTTTTCCTGAATATATTCAGGAAAAAACGCATACGCCCTTTTTGGCCAAGTGCATCATTGTGGCCGTTCTGCCTCTTTTCCTATGCTTTCAATGCAATTCCAGTCTACCTCCTGAAATCGGTTTCCTGCAATTCTGCCCCGCTTTCAAGTCCTCTTGGCAGCCTTACTTCAGTATATTTTTGGACGATAGCTGTCATTTATAACTCTGCAGGTTTGTGAATTACAGTGCCCCTGAGCTCCTTTCTTCAACTCGCTTTCTTTTGAGCTGGCCGCAACACCGCAGGATGGCTTCAGGCCCTAATCTGGTTCCGGCACGGCACGCTGAGCCTTTGGTTAATTCCTCTTCCTGGTGGGAAATGAGAGTTAAATTTGCCCGTCCAGACACCTCCAGCTAGTCTCTCATTGGTTCTCGCTATTCCTGTTCATCTTCCGCAGAAATTGCAAACTGGGCCAAACAGGAGGTTAAAGGGACTGACTCTCCAAGTCGGGAGGGTGTTAGTAAAGCGTCTGGAATGTTGCACCCGAGTACCAGGGTACGAAAACTGAGACATATTTGAACACGTCTCCCGATCACATGGTTGATCATACTCTAGGTTCCACATGCATGTTTTAGCTGAAGGAAGAATACCTTAAACCTGGGTAGTTGAAACCCGTGGAATGGGTACCATGCAATATGACTTCAAAGGGTCTTCATTTGCTCACCGAACCTCTCCAATCCTATCACTGCTGCGTTTATGCCCCTGTACACATGCTTGATTCTCTTTCGGAGACATAGCAATCCATAGGTTTTAAGATACTTACTAGTCAGGTACATTCTTAGGCATTTAATATGCGGTGTTGAGTCCATTTCGTTGAGCAAGGAGTAGCTCTTGTCTATTCCATATTTGGCTTAAGGAACTTTATCTGTGTTCATTTCAATCTCTGGTTTTATGCAGCACCCCAACTCACCTTTACCCTTAAGCAAGCATAAGTTGGTTTTCTAAATTTGAGACCCTGTTCTGTTCTGTAATTCAGTTCCTGTGTAGCCAAGTTTACATTCCGTGTATTACTGATATCTTATGATGTTTCTTTTTCTGTGTGACTTATTTCAGTTAGAATCATCATACCTGAATCCACTCATTGTGCTGCTAAGGGCCTGATGACATAGATTTCATTGCTGAGTGATATTGCTTTGTAAGTAAATACCACAACTTCTTTATCCATTTTTCACTTTCTGCGATGTTGAACTTGTACTGTAAACGAGGTTCTTGTAAACAGAGGCGTCCCAAACTTTGGGGTGGCTGTGTCTTTTTGATTTTAATTTCCCTAAGCTATAGGACCATAAGTGGAAGTGCCCTAGGCTCTGTTGCTTTGTTTTTTAGATGTTTCAGGAAACACCATACACTTCTCCCGAGTGTCTGTTGGCAATTTACATCCCGCCCATCAGCATAACAAGGCTCCCAGTTCTCCATGGCCTGTCCTGTCTTTCTGGATTTTACACTTTTTTCAGATGGCCCTTTTGACCGGGGGGAAGTGAGACTTCATTGTAGTGCAGATTTCCTTTGCAAGCTTGCTTGGTTGGCCAAAAAGGGCGTATGCGTTTTTTCCTGAATATATTCAGGAAAAAACGCATACGCCCTTTTTGGCCAAGTGCATCATTGTGGACGTTCTGCCTCTTTTCCTATGCTTTCAATGCAATTCCAGTCTACCTCCTGAAATCGGTTTCCTGCAATTCTGCCCCGCTTTCAAGTCCTCTTGGCAGCCTTACTTCAGTATATTTTTGGACGATAGCTGTCATTTATAACTCTGCAGGTTTGTGAATTACAGTGCCCCTGAGCTCCTTTCTTCAACTCGCTTTCTTGTGAGCTGGCCGCAACACCGCAGGATGGCTTCAGGCCCTAATCTGGTTCCGGCACGGCATGCTGAGCCTTTGTGTAATTCCTCTTCCTGGTGGGAAATGAGAGTTAAATTTGCCCGTCCAGACACCTCCAGCTAGTCTCTCATTGGTTCTCGCTATTCCTGTTCATCTTTCGCAGAAATTGCAAACTGGGCCAAACAGGAGGTTAAAGGGACTGACTCTCCAAGTCGGGAGGGTGTTAGTAAAGCGTCTGGAATGTTGCACCCGAGTACCAGGGTACGAAAACTGAGACATATTTGAACACGTCTCCCGATCACATGGTTGATCATACTTTAGGTTCCACATGCATGTTTTAGCTGAAGGAAGAATACCTTAAACCTGGGTAGTTGAAACCCATGGAATGGGTACCATGCAATATGACTTCAAAGGGTCTTCATTTGCTCACCGAACCTCTCCAATCCTATCACTGCTGCGTTTATGCCCCTGTACACATGCTTGATTCTCTTTCGGAGACATAACAATCCATAGGTTTTAAGATACTTACTAGTCAGGTACATTCTTAGGCATTTAATATGCGGTGTTGAGTCCATTTCGTTGAGCAAGGAGTAGCTCTTGTCTATTCCATATTTGGCTTAAGGAACTTTATCTGTGTTCATTTCAATCTCTGGTTTTATGCAGCACCCCAACTCACCTTTCCCCTTAAGCAAGCATAAGTTGGTTTTCTAAATTTGAGACCCTGTTCTGTTCTGTAATTCAGTTCTGGTGTAGCCAAGTTTACATTCCGTGTATTACTGATATCTTATGATGTTTCTTTTTCTGTGTGACTTATTTCAGTTAGAATCATCATACCTGAATCCACTCATTGTGCTGCTAAGGGCCTGATGACATAGATTTCATTGCTGAGTGATATTGCTTTGTAAGTAAATACCACAACTTCTTTATCCATTTTTCACTTTCTGCGATGTTGAACTTGTACTGTAAACGAGGTTCTTGTAAACAGAGGCGTCCCAAACTTTGGGGTGGCTGTGTCTTTTTGATTTTAATTTCCCTAAGCTATAGGACCATAAGTGGAAGTGCCCTAGGCTCTGTTGCTTTGTTTTTTAGATGTTTCAGGAAACACCATACACTTCTCCCGAGTGTCTGTTGGCAATTTACATCCCGCCCATCAGCATAACAAGGCTCCCAGTTCTCCATGGCCTGTCCTGTCTTTCTGGATTTTACACTTTTTTCAGATGGCCCTTTTGACCGGGGGGAAGTGAGACTTCATTGTAGTGCAGATTTCCTTTGCAAGCTTGCTTGGTTGGCCAAAAAGGGCGTATGCGTTTTTTCCTGAATATATTCAGGAAAAAACGCATACGCCCTTTTTGGCCAAGTGCATCATTGTGGACGTTCTGCCTCTTTTCCTATGCTTTCAATGCAATTCCAGTCTACCTCCTGAAATCGGTTTCCTGCAATTCTGCCCCGCTTTCAAGTCCTCTTGGCAGCCTTACTTCAGTATATTTTTGGACGATAGCTGTCATTTATAACTCTGCAGGTTTGTGAATTACAGTGCCCCTGAGCTCCTTTCTTCAACTCGCTTTCTTGTGAGCTGGCCGCAACACCGCAGGATGGCTTCAGGCCCTAATCTGGTTCCGGCACGGCATGCTGAGCCTTTGTGTAATTCCTCTTCCTGGTGGGAAATGAGAGTTAAATTTGCCCGTCCAGACACCTCCAGCTAGTCTCTCATTGGTTCTCGCTATTCCTGTTCATCTTTCGCAGAAATTGCAAACTGGGCCAAACAGGAGGTTAAAGGGACTGACTCTCCAAGTCGGGAGGGTGTTAGTAAAGCGTCTGGAATGTTGCACCCGAGTACCAGGGTACGAAAACTGAGACATATTTGAACACGTCTCCCGATCACATGGTTGATCATACTTTAGGTTCCACATGCATGTTTTAGCTGAAGGAAGAATACCTTAAACCTGGGTAGTTGAAACCCATGGAATGGGTACCATGCAATATGACTTCAAAGGGTCTTCATTTGCTCACCGAACCTCTCCAATCCTATCACTGCTGCGTTTATGCCCCTGTACACATGCTTGATTCTCTTTCGGAGACATAACAATCCATAGGTTTTAAGATACTTACTAGTCAGGTACATTCTTAGGCATTTAATATGCGGTGTTGAGTCCATTTCGTTGAGCAAGGAGTAGCTCTTGTCTATTCCATATTTGGCTTAAGGAACTTTATCTGTGTTCATTTCAATCTCTGGTTTTATGCAGCACCCCAACTCACCTTTCCCCTTAAGCAAGCATAAGTTGGTTTTCTAAATTTGAGACCCTGTTCTGTTCTGTAATTCAGTTCTGGTGTAGCCAAGTTTACATTCCGTGTATTACTGATATCTTATGATGTTTCTTTTTCTGTGTGACTTATTTCAGTTAGAATCATCATACCTGAATCCACTCATTGTGCTGCTAAGGGCCTGATGACATAGATTTCATTGCTGAGTGATATTGCTTTGTAAGTAAATACCACAACTTCTTTATCCATTTTTCACTTTCTGCGATGTTGAACTTGTACTGTAAACGAGGTTCTTGTAAACAGAGGCGTCCCAAACTTTGGGGTGGCTGTGTCTTTTTGATTTTAATTTCCCTAAGCTATAGGACCATAAGTGGAAGTGCCCTAGGCTCTGTTGCTTTGTTTTTTAGATGTTTCAGGAAACACCATACACTTCTCCCGAGTGTCTGTTGGCAATTTACATCCCGCCCATCAGCATAACAAGGCTCCCAGTTCTCCATGGCCTGTCCTGCCTTTCTGGATTTTACACTTTTTTCAGATGGCCCTTTTGACCGGGGGGAAGTGAGACTTCATTGTAGTGCAGATTTCCTTTGCAAGCTTGCTTGGTTGGCCAAAAAGGGCGTATGCGTTTTTTCCTGAATATATTCAGGAAAAAACGCATACGCCCTTTTTGGCCAAGTGCATCATTGTGGACGTTCTGCCTCTTTTCCTATGCTTTCAATGCAATTCCAGTCTACCTCCTGAAATCGGTTTCCTGCAATTCTGCCCCGCTTTCAAGTCCTCTTGGCAGCCTTACTTCAGTATATTTTTGGACGATAGCTGTCATTTATAACTCTGCAGGTTTGTGAATTACAGTGCCCCTGAGCTCCTTTCTTCAACTCGCTTTCTTTTGAGCTGGCCGCAACACCGCAGGATGGCTTCAGGCCCTAATCTGGTTCCGGCACGGCACGCTGAGCCTTTGGTTAATTCCTCTTCCTGGTGGGAAATGAGAGTTAAATTTGCCCGTCCAGACACCTCCAGCTAGTCTCTCATTGGTTCTCGCTATTCCTGTTCATCTTCCGCAGAAATTGCAAACTGGGCCAAACAGGAGGTTAAAGGGACTGACTCTCCAAGTCGGGAGGGTGTTAGTAAAGCGTCTGGAATGTTGCACCCGAGTACCAGGGTACGAAAACTGAGACATATTTGAACACGTCTCCCGATCACATGGTTGATCATACTCTAGGTTCCACATGCATGTTTTAGCTGAAGGAAGAATACCTTAAACCTGGGTAGTTGAAACCCGTGGAATGGGTACCATGCAATATGACTTCAAAGGGTCTTCATTTGCTCACCGAACCTCTCCAATCCTATAACTGCTGCGTTTATGCCCCTGTACACATGCTTGATTCTCTTTCGGAGACATAGCAATCCATAGGTTTTAAGATACTTACTAGTCAGGTACATTCTTAGGCATTTAATATGCGGTGTTGAGTCCATTTCGTTGAGCAAGGAGTAGCTCTTGTCTATTCCATATTTGGCTTAAGGAACTTTATCTGTGCTCATTTCAATCTCTGGTTTTATGCAGCACCCCAACTCACCTTTCCCCTTAAGCAAGCATAAGTTGGTTTTCTAAATTTGAGACCCTGTTCTGTTCTGTAATTCAGTTCCTGTGTAGCCAAGTTTACATTCCGTGTATTACTGATATCTTATGATGTTTCTTTTTCTGTGTGACTTATTTCAGTTAGAATCATCATACCTGAATCCACTCATTGTGCTGCTAAGGGCCTGATGACATAGATTTCATTGCTGAGTGATATTGCTTTGTAAGTAAATACCACAACTTCTTTATCCATTTTTCACTTTCTGCGATGTTGAACTTGTACTGTAAACGAGGTTCTTGTAAACAGAGGCGTCCCAAACTTTGGGGTGGCTGTGTCTTTTTGATTTTAATTTCCCTAAGCTATAGGACCATAAGTGGAAGTGCCCTAGGCTCTGTTGCTTTGTTTTTTAGATGTTTCAGGAAACACCATACACTTCTCCCGAGTGTCTGTTGGCAATTTACATCCCGCCCATCAGCATAACAAGGCTCCCAGTTCTCCATGGCCTGTCCTGCCTTTCTGGATTTTACACTTTTTTCAGATGGCCCTTTTGACCGGGGGGAAGTGAGACTTCATTGTAGTGCAGATTTCCTTTGCAAGCTTGCTTGGTTGGCCAAAAAGGGCGTATGCGTTTTTTCCTGAATATATTCAGGAAAAAACGCATACGCCCTTTTTGGCCAAGTGCATCATTGTGGACGTTCTGCCTCTTTTCCTATGCTTTCAATGCAATTCCAGTCTACCTCCTGAAATCGGTTTCCTGCAATTCTGCCCCGCTTTCAAGTCCTCTTGGCAGCCTTACTTCAGTATATTTTTGGACGATAGCTGTCATTTATAACTCTGCAGGTTTGTGAATTACAGTGCCCCTGAGCTCCTTTCTTCAACTCGCTTTCTTTTGAGCTGGCCGCAACACCGCAGGATGGCTTCAGGCCCTAATCTGGTTCCGGCACGGCATGCTGAGCCTTTGGTTATTTCCTCTTCCTGGTGGGAAATGAGAGTTAAATTTGCCCGTCCAGACACCTCCAGCTAGTCTCTCATTGGTTCTCCCTATTTCTGTTCATCTTCCGCAGAAATTGCAAACTGGGCCAAACAGGAGCTTAAAGGTGCTGACTCTCCAAGTGCGGAGAGTGTTAGTAAAGTGTCTGGAATGTTGCACCCGAGTACCAGGGGAGGAAAACTGAGACATATTTGAACATGTCTCCCGTTCACACGGTTGATCATACTCTGGGTTCCACATGCATGTTTTAGCTGAAGGAAGAATACCTTAAACCTGGAGAGTTGAGACCCGTGGAATGGGTACAATGTAATATGACTTCAAAGGGTCTTCATTTGCTCACTGAACCTCTCCAATCCTATCACTGCTGCGTTTATGCCCCTGTACACATGCTTGATTCTCTTTTGGAGACATAGCAATCCATAGGTTTTAAGATACTTACTAGTCAGGTACATTCTTAGGCGTTTAATATGCGGTGTTGAGTCCATTTCATTGAGCAAGGAGTAGCTCTTGTCTATTCCATATTTGGCTTAAGGAACTTTATCTGTGCTCATTTCAATGTCTGGTTTTATGCAGCACCCCAACTCACCTTTCCCCTTAAGCAAGCATAAGTTGGTTTTCTAATTTTGAGACCCTGTTCTGTTTTGGAATTCAGTTCCTGTGTAGCCAAGTTTACATTCCGTGTATTAGTGATATCTTATGATGTTTCTTTTTCTGTGTGACTTATTTCAGTTAGAATCATCGTACCTGAATCCACTCATTATGCTGCTACGGGCCTGATGACATAGATTTCATTGTTGAGTGATACTGCCTTGTACGTAAGTACCACAAGTTCTTTATCCATTTTTCACTTTCTGTGATATTGAACTTGTACGGTAAACGAGGTTCTTGTAAACAGAGGCGTCCCAAACTTTGGGGTGGCTGTGTCTTTTTGATTTTAATTTCCCTAAGCTATAGGACCATAAGTGGAAGTGCCCTAGGCTCTGTTGCTTTGTTTTTTAGATGTTTCAGGAAACACCATACACTTCTCCCGAGTGTCTGTTGGCAATTTACATCCCGCCCATCAGCATAACAAGGCTCCCAGTTCTCCATGGCCTGTCCTGCCTTTCTGGATTTTACACTTTTTTCAGATGGCCCTTTTGACCAGGGGGAAGTGAGACTTCATTGTAGTGCAGATTTCCTTTGCAAGCTTGCTTGGTTGGCCAAAAAGGGCGTATGCGTTTTTTCCTGAATATATTCAGGAAAAAACGCATACGCCCTTTTTGGCCAAGTGCATCATTGTGGACGTTCTGCCTCTTTTCCTATGCTTTCAATGCAATTCCAGTCTACCTCCTGAAATCGGTTTCCTGCAATTCTGCCCCGCTTTCAAGTCCTCTTGGCAGCCTTACTTCAGTATATTTTTGGACGATAGCTGTCATTTATAACTCTGCAGGTTTGTGAATTACAGTGGCCCTGAGCTCCTTTCTTCAACTCGCTTTCTTTTGAGCTGGCCGCAACACCGCAGGATGGCTTCAGGCCCTAATCTGGTTCCGGCACGGCACGCTGAGCCTTTGGTTAATTCCTCTTCCTGGTGGGAAATGAGAGTTAAATTTGCCCGTCCAGACACCTCCAGCTAGTCTCTCATTGGTTCTCACTATTCCTGTTCATCTTCCGCAGAAATTGCAAACTGGGCCAAACAGGAGGTTAAAGGGACTGACTCTCCAAGTCGGGAGGGTGTTAGTAAAGCGTCTGGAATGTTGCACCCGAGTACCAGGGTACGAAAACTGAGACATATTTGAACACGTCTCCCGATCACATGGTTGATCATACTCTAGGTTCCACATGCATGTTTTAGCTGAAGGAAGAATACCTTAAACCTGGGTAGTTGAAACCCATGGAATGGGTACTATGCAATATGACTTCAAAGGGTCTTCATTTGCTCACCGAACCTCTCCAATCCTATCACTGCTGCGTTTATGCCCCTGTACACATGCTTGATTCTCTTTCGGAGACATAGCAATCCATAGGTTTTAAGATACTTACTAGTCAGGTACATTCTTAGGCATTTAATATGCGGTGTTGAGTCCATTTCGTTGAGCAAGGAGTAGCTCTTGTCTATTCCATATTTGGCTTAAGGAACTTTATCTGTGCTCATTTCAATCTCTGGTTTTATGCAGCACCCCAACTCACCTTTCCCCTTAAGCAAGCATAAGTTGGTTTTCTAAATTTGAGACCCTGTTCTGTTCTGTAATTCAGTTCCTGTGTAGCCAAGTTTACATTCCGTGTATTACTGATATCTTATGATGTTTCTTTTTCTGTGTGACTTATTTCAGTTAGAATCATCATACCTGAATCCACTCATTGTGCTGCTAAGGGCCTGATGACATAGATTTCATTGCTGAGTGATATTGCTTTGTAAGTAAATACCACAACTTCTTTATCCATTTTTCACTTTCTGCGATGTTGAACTTGTACTGTAAACGAGGTTCTTGTAAACAGAGGCGTCCCAAACTTTGGGGTGGCTGTGTCTTTTTGATTTTAATTTCCCTAAGCTATAGGACCATAAGTGGAAGTGCCCTAGGCTCTGTTGCTTTGTTTTTTAGATGTTTCAGGAAACACCATACACTTCTCCCTAGTGTCTGTTGGCAATTTACATCCCGCCCATCAGCATAACAAGGCTCCCAGTTCTCCATGGCCTGTCCTGCCTTTCTGGATTTTACACTTTTTTCAGATGGCCCTTTTGACCGGGGGGAAGTGAGACTTCATTGTAGTGCAGATTTCCTTTGCAAGCTTGCTTGGTTGGCCAAAAAGGGCGTATGCGTTTTTTCCTGAATATATTCAGGAAAAAACGCATACGCCCTTTTTGGCCAAGTGCATCATTGTGGACGTTCTGCCTCTTTTCCTATGCTTTCAATGCAATTCCAGTCTACCTCCTGAAATCGGTTTCCTGCAATTCTGCCCCGCTTTCAAGTCCTCTTGGCAGCCTTACTTCAGTATATTTTTGGACGATAGCTGTCATTTATAACTCTGCAGGTTTGTGAATTACAGTGCCCCTGAGCTCCTTTCTTCAACTCGCTTTCTTTTGAGCTGGCCGCAACACCGCAGGATGGCTTCAGGCCCTAATCTGGTTCCGGCACGGCATGCTGAGCCTTTGGTTATTTCCTCTTCCTGGTGGGAAATGAGAGTTAAATTTGCCCGTCCAGACACCTCCAGCTAGTCTCTCATTGGTTCTCCCTATTTCTGTTCATCTTCCGCAGAAATTGCAAACTGGGCCAAACAGGAGCTTAAAGGTGCTGACTCTCCAAGTGCGGAGAGTGTTAGTAAAGCGTCTGGAATGTTGCACCCGAGAACCAGGGGAGGACAACTGAGACATATTTGAACATGTCTCCCGTTCACACGGTTGATCATACTCTGGGTTCCACATGCATGTTTTAGCTGAAGGAAGAATACCTTAAACCTGGAGAGTTGAGACCCGTGGAATGGGTACCATGCAATATGACTTCAAAGGGTCTTCATTTGCTCACTGAACCTCTCCAATCCTATCACTGCTGCGTTTATGCCCCTGTACACATGCTTGATTCTCTTTTGGAGACATAGCAATCCATAGGTTTTAAGATACTTACTAGTCAGGTACATTCTTAGACGTTTAATATGGGGTGTTGAGTCCATTTCATTGAGCAAGGAGTAGCTCTTGCTATTCCATATTTGGCTTAAGGAACTTTATCTGTGCTCATTTCAATGTCTGGTTTTATGCAGCACCCCAACTCACCTTTCCCCTTAAGCAAGCATAAGTTGGTTTTCTAATTTTGAGACCCTGTTCTGTTTTGGAATTCAGTTCCTGTGTAGCCAAGTTTACATTCCGTGTATTAGTGATATCTTATGATGTTTCTTTTTCTGTGTGACTTATTTCAGTTAGAATCATCGTACCTGAATCCACTCATTATGCTGCTACGGGCCTGATGACATAGATTTCATTGTTGAGTGATACTGCATTGTACGTAAGTACCACAAGTTCTTTATCCATTTTTCACTTTCTGTCATATTGAACTTGTACGGTAAACGAGGTTCTTGTAAACAGAGGCGTCCCAAACTTTGGGGTGGCTGTGTCTTTTTTATTTTAATTTCCCTAAGCTATAGGACCATAAGTGGAAGTGCCCTAGGCTCTGTTGCTTTGTTTTTTAGATGTTTCAGGAAACACCATACACTTCTCCCGAGTGTCTGTTGGCAATTTACATCCCGCCCATCAGCATAACAAGGCTCCCAGTTCTCCATGGCCTGTCCTGCCTTTCTGGATTTTACACTTTTTTCAGATGGCCCTTTTGACCGGGGGGAAGTGAGACTTCATTGTAGTGCAGATTTCCATTGCAAGCTTGCTTGGTTGGCCAAAAGGGGCGTATGCGTTTTTTCCTGAATATATTCAGGAAAAAACGCATACGCCCCTTTATGGCCAAGTACATCATTGTGGACGTTCTGCCTCTTTTCCTATGCTTTCAATGCAATTCCAGTCTACCTCCTGAAATCGGTTTCCTGCAATTCTGCCCCGCTTTCAAGTCCTCTTGGCAGCCTTACTTCAGTATATTTTTGGACGATAGCTGGCATTTATAACTCTGCAGGTTTGTGAATTACAGTGCCCCTGAGCTCCTTTCTTCAACTCGCTTTCTTTTGAGCTGGCCGCAACACCGCAGGATGGCTTCAGGCCCTAATCTGGTTCCGGCACGGCACGCTGAGCCTTTGGTTAATTCCTCTTCCTGGTGGGAAATGAGAGTTAAATTTGCCCGTCCAGACACCTCCAGCTAGTCTCTCATTGGTTCTCGCTATTCCTGTTCATCTTCCGCAGAAATTGCAAACTGGGCCAAACAGGAGGTTAAAGGGACTGACTCTCCAAGTCAGGAGGGTGTTAGTAAAGCGTCTGGAATGTTGCACCCGAGTACCAGGGTACGAAAACTGAGACATATTTGAACACGTCTCCCGATCACATGGTTGATCATACTCTAGGTTCCACATGCATGTTTTAGCTGAAGGAAGAATACCTTAAACCTGGGTAGTTGAAACCCGTGGAATGGGTACCATGCAATATGACTTCAAAGGGTCTTCATTTGCTCACCGAACCTCTCCAATCCTATCACTGCTGCGTTTATGCCCCTGTACACATGCTTGATTCTCTTTCGGAGACATAGCAATCCATAGGTTTTAAGATACTTACTAGTCAGGTACATTCTTAGGCATTTAATATGGGGTGTTGAGTCCATTTCGTTGAGCAAGGAGTAGCTCTTGTCTATTCCATATTTGGCTTAAGGAACTTTATCTGTGTTCATTTCAATCTCTGGTTTTATGCAGCACCCCAACTCACCTTTACCCTTAAGCAAGCATAAGTTGGTTTTCTAAATTTGAGACCCTGTTCTGTTCTGTAATTCAGTTCCTGTGTAGCCAAGTTTACATTCCGTGTATTACTGATATCTTATGATGTTTCTTTTTCTGTGTGACTTATTTCAGTTAGAATCATCATACCTGAATCCACTCATTGTGCTGCTAAGGGCCTGATGACATAGATTTCATTGCTGAGTGATATTGCTTTGTAAGTAAATACCACAACTTCTTTATCCATTTTTCACTTTCTGCGATGTTGAACTTGTACTGTAAACGAGGTTCTTGTAAACAGAGGCGTCCCAAACTTTGGGGTGGCTGTGTCTTTTTGATTTTAATTTCCCTAAGCTATAGGACCATAAGTGGAAGTGCCCTAGGCTCTGTTGCTTTGTTTTTTAGATGTTTCAGGAAACACCATACACTTCTCCCGAGTGTCTGTTGGCAATTTACATCCCGCCCATCAGCATAACAAGGCTCCCAGTTCTCCATGGCCTGTCCTGTCTTTCTGGATTTTACACTTTTTTCAGATGGCCCTTTTGACCGGGGGGAAGTGAGACTTCATTGTAGTGCAGATTTCCTTTGCAAGCTTGCTTGGTTGGCCAAAAAGGGCGTATGCGTTTTTTCCTGAATATATTCAGGAAAAAACGCATACGCCCTTTTTGGCCAAGTGCATCATTGTGGACGTTCTGCCTCTTTTCCTATGCTTTCAATGCAATTCCAGTCTACCTCCTGAAATCGGTTTCCTGCAATTCTGCCCCGCTTTCAAGTCCTCTTGGCAGCCTTACTTCAGTATATTTTTGGACGATAGCTGTCATTTATAACTCTGCAGGTTTGTGAATTACAGTGCCCCTGAGCTCCTTTCTTCAACTCGCTTTCTTGTGAGCTGGCCGCAACACCGCAGGATGGCTTCAGGCCCTAATCTGGTTCCGGCACGGCATGCTGAGCCTTTGGTTAATTCCTCTTCCTGGTGGGAAATGAGAGTTAAATTTGCCCGTCCAGACACCTCCAGCTAGTCTCTCATTGGTTCTCCCTATTTCTGTTCATCTTCCGCAGAAATTGCAAACTGGGCCAAACAGGAGCTTAAAGGTGCTGACTCTCCAAGTGCGGAGAGTGTTAGTAAAGCGTCTGGAATGTTGCACCCGAGAACCAGGGGAGGACAACTGAGACATATTTGAACATGTCTCCCGTTCACACGGTTGATCATACTCTGGGTTCCACATGCATGTTTTAGCTGAAGGAAGAATACCTTAAACCTGGAGAGTTGAGACCCGTGGAATGGGTACCATGCAATATGACTTCAAAGGGTCTTCATTTGCTCACTGAACCTCTCCAATCCTATCACTGCTGCGTTTATGCCCCTGTACACATGCTTGATTCTCTTTTGGAGACATAGCAATCCATAGGTTTTAAGATACTTACTAGTCAGGTACATTCTTAGACGTTTAATATGGGGTGTTGAGTCCATTTCATTGAGCAAGGAGTAGCTCTTGCTATTCCATATTTGGCTTAAGGAACTTTATCTGTGCTCATTTCAATGTCTGGTTTTATGCAGCACCCCAACTCACCTTTCCCCTTAAGCAAGCATAAGTTGGTTTTCTAATTTTGAGACCCTGTTCTGTTTTGGAATTCAGTTCCTGTGTAGCCAAGTTTACATTCCGTGTATTAGTGATATCTTATGATGTTTCTTTTTCTGTGTGACTTATTTCAGTTAGAATCATCATACCTGAATCCACTCATTGTGCTGCTAAGGGCCTGATGACATAGATTTCATTGCTGAGTGATATTGCTTTGTAAGTAAATACCACAACTTCTTTATCCATTTTTCACTTTCTGCGATGTTGAACTTGTACTGTAAACGAGGTTCTTGTAAACAGAGGCGTCCCAAACTTTGGGGTGGCTGTGTCTTTTTGATTTTAATTTCCCTAAGCTATAGGACCATAAGTGGAAGTGCCCTAGGCTCTGTTGCTTTGTTTTTTAGATGTTTCAGGAAACACCATACACTTCTCCCGAGTGTCTGTTGGCAATTTACATCCCGCCCATCAGCATAACAAGGCTCCCAGTTCTCCATGGCCTGTCCTGCCTTTCTGGATTTTACACTTTTTTCAGATGGCCCTTTTGACCGGGGGGAAGTGAGACTTCATTGTAGTGCAGATTTCCTTTGCAAGCTTGCTTGGTTGGCCAAAAAGGGCGTATGCGTTTTTTCCTGAATATATTCAGGAAAAAACGCATACGCCCTTTTTGGCCAAGTGCATCATTGTGGACGTTCTGCCTCTTTTCCTATGCTTTCAATGCAATTCCAGTCTACCTCCTGAAATCGGTTTCCTGCAATTCTGCCCCGCTTTCAAGTCCTCTTGGCAGCCTTACTTCAGTATATTTTTGGACGATAGCTGTCATTTATAACTCTGCAGGTTTGTGAATTACAGTGCCCCTGAGCTCCTTTCTTCAACTCGCTTTCTTTTGAGCTGGCCGCAACACCACAGGATGGCTTCAGGCCCTAATCTGGTTCCGGCACGGCACGCTGAGCCTTTGGTTAATTCCTCTTCCTGGTGGGAAATGAGAGTTAAATTTGCCCGTCCAGACACCTCCAGCTAGTCTCTCATTGGTTCTCGCTATTCCTGTTCATCTTCCGCAGAAATTGCAAACTGGGCCAAACAGGAGGTTAAAGGGACTGACTCTCCAAGTCGGGAGGGTGTTAGTAAAGCGTCTGGAATGTTGCACCCGAGTACCAGGGTACGAAAACTGAGACATATTTGAACACGTCTCCCGATCACATGGTTGATCAGACTCTAGGTTCCACATGCATGTTTTAGCTGAAGGAAGAATACCTTAAACCTGGGTAGTTGAAACCCGTGGAATGGGTACCATGCAATATGACTTCAAAGGGTCTTCATTTGCTCACCGAACCTCTCCAATCCTATCACTGCTGCGTTTATGCCCCTGTACACATGCTTGATTCTCTTTCAGAGACATAGCAATCCATAGGTTTTAAGATACTTACTAGTCAGGTACATTCTTAGGCATTTAATATGCGGTGTTGAGTCCATTTCGTTGAGCAAGGAGTAGCTCTTGTCTATTCCATATTTGGCTTAAGGAACTTTATCTGTGCTCATTTCAATCTCTGGTTTTATGCAGCACCCCAACTCACCTTTACCCTTAAGCAAGCATAAGTTGGTTTTCTAAATTTGAGACCCTGTTCTGTTCTGTAATTCAGTTCCTGTGTAGCCAAGTTTACATTCCGTGTATTACTGATATCTTATGATGTTTCTTTTTCTGTGTGACTTATTTCAGTTAGAATCATCATACCTGAATCCACTCATTGTGCTGCTAAGGGCCTGATGACATAGATTTCATTGCTGAGTGATATTGCTTTGTAAGTAAATACCACAACTTCTTTATCCATTTTTCACTTTCTGCGATGTTGAACTTGTACTGTAAACGAGGTTCTTGTAAACAGAGGCGTCCCAAACTTTGGGGTGGCTGTGTCTTTTTTATTTTAATTTCCCTAAGCTATAGGACCATAAGTGGAAGTGCCCTAGGCTCTGTTGCTTTGTTTTTTAGATGTTTCAGGAAACACCATACACTTCTCCCGAGTGTCTGTTGGCAATTTACATCCCGCCCATCAGCATAACAAGGCTCCCAGTTCTCCATGGCCTGTCCTGCCTTTCTGGATTTTACACTTTTTTCAGATGGCCCTTTTGACCAGGGGGAAGTGAGACTTCATTGTAGTGCAGATTTCCTTTGCAAGCTTGCTTGGTTGGCCAAAAAGGGCGTATGCGTTTTTTCCTGAATATATTCAGGAAAAAACGCATACGCCCTTTTTGGCCAAGTGCATCATTGTGGACGTTCTGCCTCTTTTCCTATGCTTTCAATGCAATTCCAGTCTACCTCCTGAAATCGGTTTCCTGCAATTCTGCCCCGCTTTCAAGTCCTCTTGGCAGCCTTACTTCAGTATATTTTTGGACGATTGCTGTCATTTATAACTCTGCAGGTTTGTGAATTACAGTGCCCCTGAGCTCCTTTCTTCAACTCGCTTTCTTTTGAGCTGGCCGCAACACCGCAGGATGGCTTCAGGCCCTAATCTGGTTCCGTCACGGCATGCTGAGCCTTTGGTTAATTCCTCTTCCTCGTGGGAAATGAGAGTTAAATTTGCCCGTCCAGACACCTCCAGCTAGTCTCTCATTGGTTCTCGCTATTCCTGTTCATCTTCCGCAGAATTTGCAAACTGGGCCAAACAGGAGGTTAAAGGGACTGACTCTCCAAGTCGGGAGGGTGTTAGTAAAGCGTCTGGAATGTTGCACCCGAGTACCAGGGTACGAAAACTGAGACATATTTGAACACGTCTCCCGATCACATGGTTGATCATACTCTAGGTTCCACATGCATGTTTTAGCTGAAGGAAGAATACCTTAAACCTGGGTAGTTGAAACCCGTGGAATGGGTACCATGCAATATGACTTCAAAGGGTCTTTGTTTGCTCACCGAACCTCTCCAATCCTATCACTGCTGCGTTTATGCCCCTGGTCACACGCTTGATTCTCTTTTGGAGATATAGCAATCCATAGGTTTTAAGATACTTACTAGTCAGGTACATTCTTAGGCGCTTAATATGGGGTGTTGAGTCCATTTCGTTGAGCAAGGAGTAGCTCTTGTCTATTCCATATTTGGCTTAAGGAACTTTATCTGTGCTCATTTCAATCTCTGGTTTTATGCAGCACCCCAACTCACCTTTCCCCTTAAGCAAACATAAGTTGGTTTTCTAAATTTGAGTCCCTGTTCTGTTTTGTAATTCAGTTCCTGTGTAGCCAAGTTTACACTCCGTGTATTAGTGATATCTTATGATGTTTCATTTTCTATGTGACTTATTTCAGTTAGAATCATCATACCTGAATCCACTCATTGTGCTGCTAAGGGCCTGATGACATAGATTTCATTGCTGAGTGATATTGCTTTGTAAGTAAATACCACAACTTCTTTATCCATTTTTCACTTTCTGCGATGTTGAACTTGTACGGTAAACGAGGTTCTTGTAAACAGAGGCGTCCCAATGTTTGGGGTGGCTGTGTCTTTTTGATTTTAATTTCCCTAAGCTATAGGACCATAAGTGGAAGTGCCCTAGGCTCTGTTGCTTTGTTTTTTAGATATTTCAGGAAACACCATACACTTCTCCCGAGTGTCTGTTGACAATTTACATCCCGCCCATCAGCATAACAAGGCTCCCAGTTCTCCATGGCCTGTCCTGCCTTTCTGGATTTTACACTTTTTTCAGATGGCCCTTTTGACCGGGGGGAAGTGAGACTTCATTGTAGTGCAGATTTCCTTTGCAAGCTTGCTTGGTTGGCCAAAAAGGGCGTATGCCTTTTTTCCTGAATAAATTCAGGAAAAAAGGCATACGCCCTTTTTGGCCAAGTGAATCATTGTGGACGTTCTGCCTCTTTTCCTATGCTTTAAATGCAATTCCAGTCTACCTCCTGAAATCGTTTTCCTGCAATTCTGCCTTGCTTTCAATGCCTCTTCATAGCCTTACCTCAATATATTTTTTGAAAATAGTTGGCCTTTATAACTCTGCAGATTTTTGAATTGCAGTGGCCCTTAGCTCCATTTTTCAGCTCTTATTTTTGTGATCTTGCCTCATAACCACAGGATTCCTTCAGGCCCTATTCTTCTTCTGGGGCACCTTGCTGTGCCTTTGGTTTATTCTTCTTACTGATGTGAATTTAGAGTGACATGTGCCCATTGAAACCGCTACAGCTAGTTTCTCACTGGTTCCCCCTATTCCCATTCATCCTCCGCACTAACTGCAGACTGTGCGATACCAGAACTTAAAGGCATTGACTCTCCATGTGGGGATATTTTTGGTAAAGCGGCTGGAATGTCGATCCGGAGCCCCAGGAGAGGAAAAATGAGGTGCGTTTTAGAAACCTTTCCCGATCATATGGTATACCAGTCGCTGGGTTTCCCAAGCATGGTTTAGCTGTAGGAAGATTCCCTTCAACCTGGAGTGTTGGGACCCTTGGAATGAGTAGCATGAAGTATTGCATTAAACTTTTGGCAGTTGCTCACCAAAGCTCATCAATCCTCTCAGCCCCAAGTGTCCAGCCTTATGTCTTATCCAGCTGTGGGTTTATATGTGGTCAATCCAGGTTGCATCACAGCCCCTGAGCGAATTTTGTAAGAATTTTTCTCTCTTTCATTGTTTCTGCGTTTTGTTTTTAAAATTTATTTCTATAATGGGGTTTAGCTCATTTTCACTGCTGTGTTTGTGCCACTCTGCACACACTTGATTCCCTTATGGAGATATATCAATACATGGGTTTTAAGATTCTTATTACTCAGATATATTTCTCTGCGGTGTATAGGGTGTGTTGAGGCCAGTTCATTGAGCAAGGTGTAGATCTTGTCTAATATCTATTTGGTTTATTGAACGGTATCTGTGCTAATTTCAAACTCTGGTTTTATGCATCACCCCACCTCTCCTTTCCCCTTAAGCTGAAATAAGTGTGTTTTCTAAATGTGAGACACTGTTCTGTTCTGTAATTCATTTCTTGTGCAGCCATATTTACCCTCCCTCTATAAGTGATATCTTATGATATGTTTCTTTTTCTGTTTGACTTATTTCAAGTAGTATTATCGGACCTAAATCCACTCTTTATCCTTCTACTAGCCTTATTACATTGATTTCATGGTGAAGAGATATTCCATTGTACATAAGTACCACATCTTCTTTATCCATTGTTCTCTTTCCTGGGATATTTAAGGTATACTGAAGTTGAGGTTCTTGTAAACAGAGTAGCCCTAAACTGTGGTGTGCTTGTGTCTTGTTAATTTTTAGATTTCCCTAGATATACTCCCATGATTGGAAGTGTCCTATGCTCTGTAGCTCTGTTTTTTAGATGATTTAGGAACCACCATACACTTCTCCAGAGTGGCTCTCGGCAGTTCACACACTACCCATCAGCGTATAAAGGCTCCCTGTTCTCCATGGCCTGTCCTGCATTTCTGGTTTTTACAATTTTTTAGGATGGCCCTTTTGACCAGTGGGAAATGAGACTTCTTTGTTGTGCACATTTGCATTGCTTGCTTGCTTCGTTGCCCATAAAGTGCGTATGCGTTTTTTCCTGGATATAATCAGGAAAAAATGCATACGCCCTTTTGGGCCAACTGCATCATTGTCGAAATTCTGCCGCTTTTCATGTGCTTTAAAGACGAGTCCAATCTATCTCTTGAAATCTGTTTCTTGCAATTCTGTCTTGCATTCAGATCCTCTTCTTTGCCTTACCTCAACATATTTTTGGACGTTAGTTTTCATTTATAACTCTGCAGGTTTGTGAATTGCAGTGACCCTGAGCTCCATTTTTTAAGTTGCTCTTTTGTGAGCTGGCCTCAAACCCGCAGGATTGCTTCAGGCCCTATTTTGGCTCGGGCGAGGCGGGCTGAGCCTTTTTTCAATTCTTATTCTTAATGGGAAATTAGAGTGATATGTGCCCGTCCAAACCCCTACAACTATTCTCTCATTGGTTCCCCGTTCATCCTCCTCACAATTTGCAAAATGTGTGAAACAGAAGTTGAAATGTGCTGATTCTCCAAGTGGGGAGATTCTAAGTAACGTGGCTGGAATGGTGAACAGGAGCACCAGGAGAGGATAAATGAGCTGCATTTTAGACACATCTCCCGATCACATGGTGTACAGTCCTCTGGGTTTTCCATGCATGTTTTAGCTGTAGGAAGATCCCTTGAACCTGCATATTTGGGACCCATTGAATGGGTACCAGGTAGTATTACTTTAAAGGGTGTGCATTTCCTCACCCAACCTCACATTTCTCTTAGCGCAAACAGTTTCCAGCCTTATGTCTCATCCTGCTGTGGGTCTAGATGTGTTCAATCCATGTTGCATCACCGGCCCTGAGGAAAAGTTGTAAGAGGTTTTCTCTGTCTCTCTGTCGTTTATTTTTTTCAATTTATTACTATATTGGTTACAGCTGATTTTCAAAGCTCTGTTTCTTGCTGCTGTACATCCACTTGATTCACGTACAGAGAGACATCAGTAAATTCTTTTTCAGATTCTTACCAGTCGTATATATTCTTTTCCGGTGACTTGAGTGTGCTGAGTGCAGTTCTTTTAGCTACCGTGTAGGCCTTGTTGATTATCAGTTTGGTATTTGGAATGGTATCTTTGCTAATTTCAACCTCCTGGGTGATGCCTCACCCCTCCCCACCTTTCCCGTTTAGCAGCCTTATGCGTGTTTTCTACATATTTGACTATGTTTTTGTTTTGTAATTTATTTCATGTGTAGCCATTTTGGATTCCACCTTTAAGTGATATCTTATGATATGTGTCTTTTTCTTTTTGAATTCTGTCACTTAGAAAGATCATACGTAACTCCTCCGGAGTTGTTACAACTGGCCATATTTCATTGATTTCCAGGCTGAATAATATTCCACTCTACCTAAGTACCACATCTCTACCCATTTTTTCCCTCCAGAGACATTTAAGTTATATCCTAGTTGAGGATCTTTTAAACAGAGAGGGGGTAAACATTGGGGTGCCTGTGTCCTCTCGATTTTTGTTTTTCTCAAGATATACGCCCATGAGTGCAAGTGCCCTATGCTCTGTAGCTCATTTTTTAGATGCTTTAGTAAACACAATACACTTCTCCAGAATGGCCGTTGGCAATATACATTTCCACTATAAGTCTCACAGGGCTCCCTCTTCTCCTTGCCCTGTCCTGCATTTCTGTTGTTTACGCTTTATGAGGATGGCTCTTCTGACTGATGCGAAGTGATATCTTTTGTAGTATTGACTTCCAGTGCCCACCTGTTTGGTTGGCTAAAAAAGTGTATGCCCTTTTCTTGAATATATACAGAAAAAAACGCATACACCCTTTTTGGCCAACTGCAATGTTGGCAATGTTCAGCTCCTTTTCTTGTGCTTAATGGCGAGTCCTTTCTACCTCCTCAAATCCCTTTCCTGCCATTCTCCCTTGCTTACAAGTCCTTTTCTCTGACTTTCCTCAAGACATTTTTCAGTGATGGATATTTTCAACTCTGCAGTTTTGTGAATTTTACTGCCCCTGAGTTCCATTGTTCAACTTGTGTTTATGGGAACTGGCCACAAAGCAGCGGGATTTCCTCAAGCCCTATACTGTTTCCATGGGCAACCCTAGCCTTTGGTCAATTCGTCTTCCTGATTGGAAATTAGAGTGACATGTGCCTGTCTGAACACCTAGGACTTGTCTCTCATTGTTCCTCATCCTTCCGCTTCATCCTCTGGACAAATTCCAAACTGTACGCAACAGGATGTTGACAGTGCTGACATCTCCAAGTGGGGAGACTGTTAGTAAAGACGCTGGAGGGGTGAACCCGAGCACCAGGAGATGAGGAGATGAGATGCCTTTTCCAAACTCTTCCCGATCAGACGGTATACCATCCTCTGGGTGTGACAGACATGTTTTAGCAGTAGGAAGAGTCCCATTCATGTAAGGAGAACACCAGGGCTTTTTCAAAATCAGTGTCTCCCCGAAACCCAAACTGGGGAATTTTTTAAGCTACGGCTACACATATGTTCATTAAGGGCCTTGGGAAGTAGGCAGAGTCCAAACTTTAGATGATTGAAGTCTTCAGGGTCAGAAGCACTCACCACCAGCTTCCCTTAGGTTACACTTTAACTGTCATTGATAGATGATGTCAATAAAAATATCTATTCTTTTTCAGATTATTTCCCCTTATAGGTTATTGCAAAATGTTGAGTGTAGTTCCCTGTGCTATACAGTAGTTCCTTGTTGATGATCTATTTTATACATAGCAGTGTGTATGTGTTAATCCCAAACTGTTAATTTATCCCTCCTCCCACCTTTCCCCTTTGGTAATAATAAATTATAAGATTTTATACTTCTCAGAAATGGGGGAGCTGAAAGAGAGGTATCATTTTCAATGGAAAAGCATTTAAAACAAGATTGAAGCTTTAACCAAGATTATTAGATGTACATCCTTGGAAAGAAATCACTTCGTTTCTCTAATATTGACCTGACAAATAAGACAAACCTTTTCACTGAACTTGCTTATAATAAAGTGATGGAAATATCAAATGGAAGTGTTAGAAACATCTTATTTTACCCGAGCCTTATACACTGTTCTATGTTAACTACAGTTTGGCTCACACATCTGTTCATTGAGGTTACAATAGTCTCAATTTCTGTTACTGATCCTCCAGAGTGGACCCCAACAAGTGTCCCCCTGCCCAGTGTCATTGGGGCCAACAGATCGAGACTGAGTTTGGTTCACAAGCAAAGGAAACTTTATATTTTGATCAGAGAATGGAGAGGTGAGAGCATGCACTACCCCGTGGGCTGTGGGCTGGGCTGCTGTGTAGAGATCCTGCCAGAGTCAGTGGGAGGGAGGGGGCGGAGCTCTCGAGGGCCAGGTTGGCTGCAGCTCAGGCTCTATATCGCGGAGTCTGCACTGGGCCCCAGGAGCTGAGTTGTCGACCCAGCCATTCTGCACTAGGAAATCTGGTCTGAAGTGCCGGGTGTGGAACCTCTGCATGCGGGACCCTAGGAGCACGTGAAATTAGACAAAGCACAAAGGATAAAAAAGGTTAGACTTGACTTTATTGCCCAGATTCTATTTTTATCTCCCAGGGATTTTTAATGGGCTTTGCTGGGGACAAACCCCTCCTCTGCCTTTTGTCCCGTTCCTCATTCTTGGAGTGCTGAGGGTGCAGACACTTCTTCTGTAACTGCTGAGTGCTGAGTTGGGAGCCCTAATACCCGGGGGCGAGGGTCAGAGCTTCTCCCCAGCAGCCTCCAGGTGACGTTGATTGTCCCCAGGCCCCCTGCCTCCCTGCTCGTCCACCTGAGCACCAGCATTGGAAGTGTTATAGATTCTAATGACCTTTAAGGGTCCAGGAAAGAGATGTGCAGAGACGCTGTGGGGGCCGGTTTCACCCCACCCCACATTTGTTCGGCCACCTTAGGCTGACCGTTTCTGCCAGCCTAGATGCTCTGACCAGTAGTCTGCGCTTTCTTCAATTAGGCCCCTGAATTAACGTACAAACAGCACCAGGTGTCAGAGCCCTGCCCGCTCAACTCCCAGACAGTCCAGGGTCAGTGGTGATCAAGGACCATGATGACCACTGAGTCAACAGCCTTTTGAAGTAAACAGGAGTCCAGCCGGTCTTATTGGCCACCATCATCACGGTGTCTGTAGGCTTTTCTATGGTGACAGTGTGATATACGGTTCCCCCGCCAAGATTATTAGCTCCCCTCTGGGTGCAGTAAGTCCTGCAAGCAGTAGTCTACTCTTTTGGGACACACTCTTATTGTTTTATGAGAGAAACTCCAGGTCAAGTGATGTTCACACGAGTCGTCATGGTGCCCTGTTGCCCCCGGTTATCTCTCTGGATGTTGGAGTTGGAGGGCCTCCTCACTCGAGGTCGGTGTGCCCACGGAGCGAACCCTGCAACTTCAGGGCATCGTTGGTGGTTAGGATCACCACGTGGGGTCCTTTTCCCTTAGGAAGGAGGTGGCCTTTTGGGCTGCTGATTTCCAGGTTTTTAGATACCGCCAGTATCTTGGCCAGATGCGGCAGTGGGCCAAGCCCCTTGGTGACCGTAGTTTATCCTACCTGGATGGCATTCTTGCATTGTTCCATTTCAAGTGGTCCCAGTTTTTGCACTAATTCTCCAATGGCGATTCACCTTTCACCGGGAATGTAAAGGTCAAAGGGTTTAGCTAAATTAGGGAGTTCCAGGGCAAGGGTCTGAATTGACTGCTCTTTCCATTCTTGAAAGGCCACTTCTGGATTCTATTCAAAAGGATCATCATCTTTTCCTTTCAGTGTTTCATATAGAGGCCCAGCTAGTAGACTGTAGTTAGGGATCCAGAAGCAGCAAACCCTGGCCTCCCCAGGAACCCCTAAGCTGTCTTCTAGTTTTAGAAAGGGGTAAGGCTGCAAATGGTTTCTTCCCTTTCCTGGGATGGGCTTCTCCGACCTTCTGTGAGAATGAAGCCCAGGCAGGTCACCGCAGTCTGTGATATTTGAGCTTTTTCTTGGACAACTTCTATCCTTTATTGGCTTGGTAGTTCAGAGGCCTCCTTAGTAGGGCTGGCGATCAGAATGTCGTCTGCGTACTGAAGGAGGGTTTCCTTTTCCAGAGGTAGAACTTTTAGGTCTTTAGCTAAGCTTTCCCCAAAGATGGTGTGGGAATTTTTGCACCCTTGGGGCAAGACGGCCCGGAAGTATTGTTTTAGTTGTATGTTGAGTCCTGCCACTCACAAGCCAAAATTTCTTGTGACTCTGGGACTAATGGAATACAAAAGAAGGCATCATTGAAGACTAATACAGAATACCATGTCCTGGTGGTTGGTAGAATGACCAGCAGGGTGTAGGAATTAGGAGCAACTGGAGGTATATCCTCGGTGGCTTCACTGACTGTCCTGACATCCTTTACCAGGTCCCCAGCAGCCCATGGGGCTCTCGTGGTCAGACCAATCCCAGAATATGGAGCTCACCTGGGCAGGTACCCCACCCCCACCCCAGCCCACGGGGCTCTCGTGGTCAGGCCCTTCCCAGGATACAGAGCTACCCTTGCAGGTACCATGGCAGGGCTGGGCACACAGGAACCGTGCACATAGCCCTCATTGCAGAGCACCCCCAGCTCACCTGTCGCTCAGAGCTGGCACAGAGCACCTCAGAGCAGGACTTGAACTAACAAACAGCAGCTGCGACAGGTCTGTGACCCTGGGCATCACTCTGTGCGGCCTCCCTCCACCTGGTCTTCCAGAGACTTCCACTGCACCCGGGGCACCAGGCCTCTGTCTCCAACCACCACCCACCCCTCCTCTCCCTGACTCCTGGGTTCCTCTCATAAGGAGAGGGTTTTCTTGAAGTTGTCTCCCACTCATGGGCCAGATAAAATGATTAGAAAACAAGCCAAAGCTGCAGCCCCTTGTCTATCCTGACTCTCAGGAGCCCACACCTGTTCCTTGGACCTGGCCGGTTCAGCAAGTTCCATTTTCTGCAACTGTGAGCCCCTGAGGGGTGATGATTGGCTGACCTGGGCAGCCTTACCGTGCGGGCCAGCCCTCCCCAGGTGTGCCTGGGTTGAGATCAATATAAATACCACTCCAGGCAGCAAGAGCCCCTGCAGCCGTGCCTGACGCCATTTTCTCTGCCCTGTCAGCAGTCTCGGGGCTGGGCTGGTGGGAGGGAGTGAGAGGCCACGGCTTTGTGGGTGGCCCAGTGTGAGTGGGGCTCTGCTGGACTTTCTGCAGCAGTTGCCAGGCTGCCACCTGCTAAAGAAGAGGATGTGTCACCCATACCTGCTGCTGGAATTTCTCCCTGGGCAGAGGTGAGGAAGGAAAAAAGCAGTGGGGGCAGGGACAGGACGGGTATCTCAGTCAGGGAAATGGAAATCTTCCAGAAGAGCACCCAGGGCCAGGACCATCCTGGCTGGCCTGCAGGCACCAAGTCGGCCGGCATGCTGTCACTCGTGTGGCTCTATGGCCCTTCCTCTAGGCTTTCAAGTCCTTGTATATATTCAGGTGTTTTACCTGGGACGGGTGGGAATAGTTCAGCAGCAACTGGCCTGGGGCTCAGCTCACGTTTACTCACAGATGCCTCGGCACGGTGCCCCAGCTTTGCAATGAGGACGCTTGTTGCGTGGGGGCTGCTGGCTGAATGGGAGACGATTCCCCACCACTGGCCAACTTCAGAATTGTTTACAACTGGAGCAAGTGCCCTGATACGGTTTTCCTCTGTGGAACTGGTGGGTTCTGTGTTTTTTTTCTCTTTTTCGTTTTTGGTTCAAGGTAGATTTTATTCCTCTTTTTTGTATTTACAGATATAAGCATGGAAATAATTTATTCATATAAATACATGTATGTGAAGGGAATAATTGTTTTTTCTGTTTTATTTTTTAAATTTTATTTCTTTTTAATTTTGAATTTTATTTTATATTTTTATACAGCAGGTTCTTATTGGTTATCTATTTTATACATATAAATGTATACATGCCAATCCCAGTCTCTCAACTCCTCCCACCACCACCCCCCCAACAGCTTTCCCCCCTTGTTGTCCATACATTTGTTGTCTACATCTGTTGCTCTATTTATGCCTTGCAAAATGGTTAATCTGTACAGTTTTTCTAGGTTCCACATATATGCATGAATATACAAGATTTGTTTTTGTCTTTCTGACTTACTTCACTCTGTATGACAGTCTCTAGATCCATCGACGTCTCTACAAATGACCCAATTTCATTCCTTTTCATGGCTTAGTAATATTCCATTTTATATATGTACCACAGCTTTATGCATTCGTCTGTCTGTGGGCATTTAGGTTGCTTCCATTACCTCGATATTGTAAATAGTGATGCAATGAACATTGCGGTGAATGTCTCGTTTTGATTTATGGTTTTGTCTGGGTATATGTCCAGTACTGGGATTGCTGTATCATATGGTAATTCTATTGTTAGTTTCTTAAGAAACTCCATATTGTTCTCCGTAGTGACTGTATCAATTTATATTCCCAACAATAGTGGAAGAGGGTTCCTTTTCTCCACACCCTTTCCAGCATTTTTGTTTGTAGATTTTCTCATGATGCCCATTCTATCAGGTGTGAGGTGATACCTCATTGTTGAGTCCATTTTGTTGAGCAAGGGGTAGGTCTTGTCTATTACATATTTGGCTTATTGAATGGTATCTGTGCTAATTTCAAACTCTGGTTTTATGCAGCACCCCAACTCACTTTCCCCCTTAAGGAAGCATAAGTTGGTTTTCTAAACTTGAGACCCTGTTCTGTTTTGTAATTCAGTTCATGTGTAGCCAAGTTCACATTCCGTGTATTAGTGATATCTTATGATGTTTCTTTTTCTGTGTGACATATTTCAGTTAGAATCATCATACCTGAATCCACTCATTATGCTGCTACGGGCCTGATGACATAGATTTCATGGCTGAGTGATTTTGCATTGTACATAAGTACCACAACTTCTTTATCCATTTTTCACTTTCTGCGATACTGAACTTGTACCGTAAACGAGGTTCTTGTAAACAGAGCTGTCCCAAACTGTGGGGTGGCTGTGTCTTTTTGATTTTAATTTCCCTAAGCTATAGGACCATAAGTGGAAGTGCCCTAGGCTCTGTTGCTTTGTTTTTTAGATGTTTCAGGAAACACCATACACTTCTCCCGAGTGTCTGTTGGCAATTTACATCCCGCCCATCAGCATAACAAGGCTCCCAGTTCTCCATGGCCTGTCCTGCCTTTCTGGATTTTACACTTTTCTCAGATGGCCCTTTTGACCGGGGGGAAGTGAGACTTCATTGTAGTGCAGATTTCCTTTGCAAGCTTGCTTGGTTGGCCAAAAAGTGCGAAAGCGTTTTTTCCTGATTCAGGAAAAAACGCATACGCCCTTTTTGGCCAAGTGCATCATTGTGGACGTTCTCCCTCTTTTCCTATGCTTTCAATGCAATTCCAGTCTACCTCCTGAAATCGGTTTCCTGCAATTCTTCCCCGCTTTCAAGTCCTCTTGGCAACCATACTTCAGTATATTTTTGGACGATAGCTGTCATTTATAAGTCTGCAGGTTTGTGAATTACAGTGCCCCTGAGCTCCTTTCTTCTACTCGCTTTCTTGTGAGCTGGCCGCAACACCGCAGGATGGCTTCAGGCCCTAATCTGGTTCCGGCACGACATGCTGAGCCTTTGGTTAATTCCTCTTCCTGGTGGGAAATGAGAGTTAAATTTGCCCGTCCAGACACCTCCAGCTAGTCTCTCATTGGTTCTCACTATTCCTGTTCATCTTCCGCAGAAATTGCAAACTGGGCCAAACAGGAGGTTAAAGGGACCGACTCTCCAAGTCGGGAGAGTGTTAGTAAAGCGTCTGGAATGTTGCACCCGAGTACCAGGGGACGAAATCTGAGACATATTTGAACACTTCTCCCGATCACACGGTGGATAATCCTCTGGGTTCCACATGCATGTTTTAGCTGAAGGAAGAATCCCTGAAACCTGGAGAGTTGAGACCCGTGGAATGGGTACCATGCAATATGACTTCAAAGGGTTTTCGTTTGCTCACCGAACCTCTCCAATCCTATCATTGCTGCATTTATGCCCCTGGACACACGCTTGATTCTCTTTTGGAGATATAGCAATCCATAGGTTTTAAGATACTTACTAGTCAGGTACATTCTTAGGCGTTTAATATGGGGTGTTGAGTCCATTTCGTTGAGCAAGGAGTATCTCTTGTCTATTATATATTTGGCTTAAGGAACTTTATCTGTGCTCATTTCAATGTCTCGTTTTATGCAGCACCCCAACTCACCTTTCCCCTTAAGCAAGCATAAGTTGGTTTTCTAAATTTGAGACCCTGTTCTGTTTTGTAATTCAGTTCCTGTGTAGCCAAGTTTACACTCCGTGTATTAGTGATATCTTATGATGTTTCTTTTTCTGTGTGACTTATTTCAGTTAGAATCATCATACCTGAATCCACTCATTATGCTGCTACGGGCCTGATGACATAGATTTCATTGCTGAGTGATATTGCATTGTACGTAAGTACCACAACTTCTTTATCCATTTTTCACTGTCTGTGATGTTGTACTTGTACTGTAAACGAGGTTCTTGTAAACAGAGGCGTCCCAAACTTTGGGGTGGCTGTGTCTTTTTGATTTTAATTTCCCTAAGCTATAGGACCATAAGTGGAAGTGCCCTAGGCTCTGTTGCTTTGTTTTTTAGATGTTTCAGGAAACACCATACACTTCTCCCGAGTGTCTGTTGGCAATTTACATCCCGCCCATCAGCATAACAAGGCTCCCAGTTCTCCATGGCCTGTCCTGCCTTTCTGGATTTTACACGTTTTTCAGATGGCCCTTTTGACCGGGGGGAAGTGAGACTTCATTGTAGTGCAGATTTCCTTTGCAAGCTTGCTTGGTTGACCAAAAAGGGCGAATGCGTTTTTTCCTGAATATATTCAGGAAAAAACAAATATGCCCTTTTTGGCCAAGTGCATCATTGTGGACGTTCTGCCTCTTTTCCTATGCTTTCAATGCAATTACAGTCTACCTCCTGAAATCGGTTTCCTGCAATTCTGCCCCGCTTTCAAGTCCTCTTGGCAGCCTTACTTCAGTATATTTTTGGACGATAGCTGTCATTTATAACTATGCAGGTTTGTGAATTACAGTGCCCCTGAGCTCCTTTCTTCAACTCGCTTTCTTTTGAGCTGGCAGCAACACCATAGTATGGCTTCAGGCCCTAATCTGGTTCCGGCACGGCACGCTGAGCCTTTGGTTAATTCCTCTTCCTGGTGGGAAATGAGAGTTAAATTTGCCCGTCCAGACACCTCCAGCTAGTCTCTCATTGGTTCTCGCTATTCCTGTTCATCTTCCGCAGAAATTGCAAACTGGGCCAAACAGGAGGTTAAAGGGACTGACTCTCCAAGTCGGGAGGATGTTAGTAAAGCGTCTGGAATGTTTTACCCGAGTACCAGGGTACGAAAACTGAGACATATTTGAACACGTCTCCCGATCACATGGTTGATCATACTCTAGGTTCCACATGCATGTTTTAGCTGAAGGAAGAATACCTTAAACCTGGGTAGTTGAAACCCGTGGAATGGGTACCATGCAATATGACTTCAAAGGGTCTTCATTTGCTCACCGAACCTCTCCAATCCTATCACTGCTGCGTTTATGCCCCTGTACACATGCTTGATTCTCTTTCGGAGACATAGCAATCCATAGGTTTTAAGATACTTACTAGTCAGGTACATTCTTAGGCATTTAATATGGGGTGTTGAGTCCATTTCGTTGAGCAAGGAGTAGCTCTTGTCTATTCCATATTTGGCTTAAGGAACTTTATCTGTGCTCATTTCAATCTCTGGTTTTATGCAGCACCCCAACTCACCTTTACCCTTAAGCAAGCATAAGTTGGTTTTCTAAATTTGAGACCCTGTTCTGTTCTGTAATTCAGTTCCTGTGTAGCCAAGTTTACATTCCGTGTATTACTGATATCTTATGATGTTTCTTTTTCTGTGTGACTTATTTCAGTTAGAATCATCATACCTGAATCCACTCATTGTGCTGCTAAGGGCCTGATGACATAGATTTCATTGCTGAGTGATATTGCTTTGTAAGTAAATACCACAACTTCTTTATCCATTTTTCACTTTCTGCGATGTTGAACTTGTACTGTAAACGAGGTTCTTGTAAACAGAGGCGTCCCAAACTTTGGGGTGGCTGTGTCTTTTTGATTTTAATTTCCCTAAGCTATAGGACCATAAGTGGAAGTGCCCTAGGCTCTGTTGCTTTGTGTTTTAGATGTTTCAGAAAACACCATACACTTCTCCCGAGTGTCTGTTGGCAATTTACATCCCGCCCATCAGCATAACAAGGCTCCCAGTTCTCCATGGCCTGTCCTGCCTTTCTGGATTTTACACTTTTTTCAGATGGCCCTTTTGACCGGGGGGAAGTGAGACTTCATTGTAGTGCAGATTTCCTTTGCAAGCTTGCTTGGTTGGCCAAAAAGGGCGTATGCGTTTTTTCCTGAATATATTCAGGAAAAAACGCATACGCCCTTTTTGGCCAAGTGCATCATTGTGGACGTTCTGCCTCTTTTCCTATGCTTTCAATGCAATTCCAGTCTACCTCCTGAAATCGGTTTCCTGCAATTCTGCCCCGCTTTCAAGTCCTCTTGGCAGCCTTACTTCAGTATATTTTTGGACGATAGCTGTCATTTATAACTCTGCAGGTTTGTGAATTACAGTGCCCCTGAGCTCCTTTCTTCAACTCGCTTTCTTTTGAGCTGGCCGCAACACCGCAGGATGGCTTCAGGCCCTAATCTGGTTCCGGCACGGCACGCTGAGCCTTTGGTTAATTCCTCTTCCTGGTGGGAAATGAGAGTTAAATTTGCCCGTCCAGACACCTCCAGCTAGTCTCTCATTGGTTCTCACTATTCCTGTTCATCTTCTGCAGAAATTGCAAACTGGGCCAAACAGGAGGTTAAAGGGACTGACTCTCCAAGTCAGGAGGGTGTTAGTAAAGCGTCTGGAATGTTGCACCCGAGTACCAGGGTACGAAAACTGAGACATATTTGAACACGTCTCCTGATCACATAGTTGATCATACTCTAGGTTCCACATGCATGTTTTAGCTGAAGGAAGAATACCTTAAACCTGGGTAGTTGAAACCCGTGGAATGGGTACCATGCAATATGACTTCAGAGGGTCTTCATTTGCTCACCAAACCTCTCCAATCCTATCACTGCTGCGTTTATGCCCCTGTACACATGCTTGATTCTCTTTCGGAGACATAGCAATCCATAGGTTTTAAGATACTTACTAGTCAGGTACATTCTTAGGCGTTTAATATGCGGTGTTGTGTCCATTTCGTTGAGCAAGGAGTAGCTCTTGTCTATTCCATATTTGGCTTAAGGAACTTTATCTGTGCTCATTTCAATCTCTGGTTTTATGCAGCACCCCAACTCACCTTTCCCCTTAAGCAAGCATAAGTTGGTTTTCTAAATTTGAGACCTTGTTCTGTTCTGTAATTCAGTTCCTGTGTAGCCAAGTTTACATTCCGTGTATTACTGATATCTTATGATGTTTCTTTTTCTGTGTGACTTATTTCAGTTAGAATCATCATACCTGAATCCACTCATTGTGCTGCTAAGGGCCTGATGACATAGATTTCATTGCAGAGTGATATTGCTTTGTAAGTAAATACCACAACTTCTTTATCCATTTTTCACTTTCTGCGATGTTGAACTTGTACTGTAAACGAGGTTCTTGTAAACAGAGGCGTCCCAAACTTTGGGGTGGCTGTGTCTTTTTGATTTTAATTTCCCTAATCTATAGGACCATAAGTTGAAGTGCCCTAGGCTCTGTTGCTTTGTTTTTTAGATGTTTCAGGAAACACCATACACTTCTCCCGAGTGTCTGTTGGCAATTTACATCCCGCCCATCAGCATAACAAGGCTCCCAGTTCTCCATGGCCTGTCCTGCCTTTCTGGATTTTACACTTTTTTCAGATGGCCCTTTTGACCGGGGGGAAGTGAGACTTCATTGTAGTGCAGATTTCCTTTGCAAGCTTGCTTGGTTGGCCAGAAAGGGCATATGAGTTTTTTCCTGAATATATTCAGGAAAAAACGCATACACCCTTTTTGGCCAAGTGCATCATTGTGGACGTTCTGCCTCTTTTCCTATGCTTTCAATGCAATTCCAGTCTACCTCCTGAAATCGGTTTCCTGCAATTCTGCCCCGCTTTCAAGTCCTCTTGGCAGCCTTACTTCAGTATATTTTTGGACGATAGCTGTCATTTATAACTCTGCAGGTTTGTGAATTACAGTGCCCCTGAGCTCCTTTCTTCAACTCGCTTTCTTGTGAGCTGGCCGCAACACCGCAGGATGGCTTCAGGCCCTAATCTGGTTCCGGCACGGCACGCTGAGCCTTTGGTTAATTCCTCTTCCTGGTGGGAAATGAGAGTTAAATTTGCCCGTCCAGACACCTCCAGCTAGTCTCTCATTGGTTCTCGCTATTCCTGTTCATCTTCCGCAGAAATTGCAAACTGGGCCAAACAGGAGGTTAAAGGGACTGACTCTCCAAGTCGGGAGGGTGTTAGTAAAGCGTCTGGAATGTTGCACCCGAGTACCAGGGTACGAAAACTGAGACATATTTGAACACGTCTCCCAATCACATGGTTGATCAGACTCTAGGTTCCACATGCATGCTTTACCTGAAGGAAGAATACCTTAAACCTGGGTAGTTGAAACCCGTGGAATGGGTACCATGCAATATGACTTCAGAGGGTCTTCATTTGCTCACCGAACCTCTCCAATCCTATCACTGCTGTGTTTATGCCCCTGTACACATGTTTGATTCTCTTTCGGAGACATAGCAATCCATAGGTTTTAAGATACTTACTAGTCAGGTACATTCTTAGGCGTTTAATATGCGGTGTTGAGTCCATTTCTTTGAGCAAGGAGTAGCTCTTGTCTATTCCATATTTGGCTTAAGGAACTTTATCTGTGCTCATTTCAATCTCTGGTTTTATGCAGCACCCCAACTCACCTTTACCCTTAAGCAAGCATAAGTTGGTTTTCTAAATTTGAGACCCTGTTCTGTTCTGTAATTCAGTTCCTGTGTAGCCAAGTTTACATTCCGTGTATTACTGATATCTTATGATGTTTCTTTTTCTGTGTGACTTATTTCAGTTAGAATCATCATACCTGAATCCACTCATTGTGCTGCTAAGGGCCTGATGACATAGATTTCATTGCTGAGTGATATTGCTTTGTAAGTAAATACCACAAATTTTTTATCCATTTTTCACTTTCTGCGATGTTGAACTTGTACTGTAAACGAGGTTCTTGTAAACAGAGGCGTCCCAATGTTTGGGGTGGCTGTGTCTTTTTGATTTTAATTTCCCTAAGCTATAGGACCATAAGTGGAAGTGCCCTAGGCTCTGTTGCTTTGTTTTTTAGATGTTTCAGGAAACACCATACACTTCTCCCGAGTGTCTGTTGGCAATTTACATCCCGCCCATCAGCATAACAAGGCTCCCAGTTCTCCATGGCCTGTCCTGCCTTTCTGGATTTTACACTTTTTTCAGATGGCCCTTTTGACCGGGGGGAAGTGAGACTTCATTGTAGTGCAGATTTCCTTTGCAAGCTTGCTTGGTTGGCCAAAAATGGCGTATGCGTTTTTTCCTGAATATATTCAGGAAAAAACGCATACGCCCTTTTTGGCCAAGTGCATCATTGTGGACGTTCTGCCTCTTTTCCTATGCTTTCAATGCAATTCCAGTCTACCTCCTGAAATCGGTTTCCTGCAATTCTGCCCCGCTTTCAAGTCCTCTTGGCAGCCTTACTTCAGTATATTTTTGGACGATAGCTGTCATTTATAACTCTGCAGGTTTGTGAATTACAGTGCCCCTGAGCTCCTTTCTTCAACTCGCTTTCTTTTGAGCTGGCCGCAACACCGCAGGATGGCTTCAGGCCCTAATCTGGTTCCGGCACGGCACGCTGAGCCTTTGGTTAATTCCTCTTCCTGGTGGGAAATGAGAGTTAAATTTGCCCGTCCAGACACCTCCAGCTAGTCTCTCATTGGTTCTCGCTATTCCTGTTCATCTTCCACAGAAATTGCAAACTGGGCCAAACAGGAGGTTAAAGGGACTGACTCTCCAAGTCGGGAGGCTGTTAGTAAAGCGTCTGGAATGTTGCACCCGAGTACCAGGGTACAAAAACTGAGACATATTTGAACACGTCTCCCGATCACATGGTTGATCATACTCTAGGTTCCACATGCATGTTTTAGCTGAAGGAAGAATACCTTAAACCTGGGTAGTTGAAACCCGTGGAATGGGTACCATGCAATATGACTTCAGAGGGTCTTCATTTGCTCACCAAACCTCTCCAATCCTATCACTGCTGCGTTTATGCCCCTGTACACATGCTTGATTCTCTTTCGGAGACATAGCAATCCATAGGTTTTAAGATACTTACTAGTCAGGTACATTCTTAGGCGTTTAATATGCGGTGTTGTGTCCATTTCGTTGAGCAAGGAGTAGCTCTTGTCTATTCCATATTTGGCTTAAGGAACTTTATCTGTGCTCATTTCAATCTCTGGTTTTATGCAGCACCCCAACTCACCTTTCCCCTTAAGCAAGCATAAGTTGGTTTTCTAAATTTGAGACCCTGTTCTGTTTTGGAATTCAGTTCCTGTGTAGCCAAGTTTACATTCCATGCATTAGTGATATCTTATGATGTTTCTTTTTCTGTGTGACTTATTTCAGTTAGAATCATCATACCTGAATCCACTCATTGTGCTGTTAAGGGCCTGATGACATAGATTTCATTGCTGAGTGATATTGCTTTGTAAGTAAATACCACAACTTCTTTATCCATTTTTCACTTTCTGCGATGTTGAACTTGTACTGTAAATGCGGTTCTTGTAAACAGAGGCGTCCCAAACTTTGGGGTGGCTGTGTCTTTTTGATTTTAATTTCCCTAAGCTATAGGACCATAAGTGGAAGTGCCCTAGGCTCTGTTGCTTTGTTTTTTAGATGTTTCAGGAAACACTATACACTTCTCCCGAGTGTCTGTTGGCAATTTACATCCCGCCCATCAGCATAACAAGGCTCCCAGTTCTCCATGGCCTGTCCTGCCTTTCTGGATTTTACACTTTTTTCAGATGGCCCTTTTGACCGGGGGGAAGTGAGACTTCATTGTAGTGCAGATTTCCTTTGCAAGCTTGCTTGGTTGGCCAAAAAGGGCGTATGCGTTTTTTCCTGAATATATTCAGGAAAAAACGCATACGCCCTTTTTGGCCAAGTGCATCATTGTGGACGTTCTGCCTCTTTTCCTATGCTTTCAATGCAATTCCAGTCTACCTCCTGAAATCGGTTTCCTGCAATTCTGCCCCGCTTTCAAGTCCTCTTGGCAGCCTTACTTCAGTATATTTTTGGACGATAGCTGTCATTTATAACTATGCAGGTTTGTGAATTACAGTGCCCCTGAGCTCCTTTCTTCAACTCGCTTTCTTTTGAGCTGGCCGCAACACCGCAGGATGGCTTCAGGCCCTAATCTTGTTCCGGCACGGCACGCTGAGCCTTTGGTTAATTCCTCTTCCTGGTGGGAAATGAGAGTTAAATTTGCCCGTCCAGACACCTCCAGCTAGTCTCTCATTGGTTCTCACTATTCCTGTTCATCTTCTGCAGAAATTGCAAACTGGGCCAAACAGGAGGTTAAAGGGACTGACTCTCCAAGTCGGGAGGGTGTTAGTAAAGCGTCTGGAATGTTGCACCCGAGTACCAGGGTACGAAAACTGAGACATATTTGAACACGTCTCCTGATCACATAGTTGATCATACTCTAGGTTCCACATGCATGTTTTAGCTGAAGGAAGAATACCTTAAACCTGGGTAGTTGAAACCCGTGGAATGGGTACCATGCAATATGACTTCAGAGGGTCTTCATTTGCTCACCAAACCTCTCCAATCCTATCACTGCTGCGTTTATGCCCCTGTACACATGCTTGATTCTCTTTCGGAGACATAGCAATCCATAGGTTTTAAGATACTTACTAGTCAGGTACATTCTTAGGCGTTTAATATGCGGTGTTGTGTCCATTTCGTTGAGCAAGGAGTAGCTCTTGTCTATTCCATATTTGGCTTAAGGAACTTTATCTGTGCTCATTTCAATCTCTGGTTTTATGCAGCACCCCAACTCACCTTTCCCCTTAAGCAAGCATAAGTTGGTTTTCTAAATTTGAGACCCTGTTCTGTTCTGTAATTCAGTTCCTGTGTAGCCAAGTTTACATTCCGTGTATTACTGATATCTTATGATGTTTCTTTTTCTGTGTGACTTATTTCAGTTAGAATCATCATACCTGAATCCACTCATTGTGCTGCTAAGGGCCTGATGACATAGATTTCATTGCAGAGTGATATTGCTTTGTAAGTAAATACCACAACTTCTTTATCCATTTTTCACTTTCTGCGATGTTGAACTTGTACTGTAAACGAGGTTCTTGTAAACAGAGGCGTCCCAAACTTTGGGGTGGCTGTGTCTTTTTGATTTTAATTTCCCTAATCTATAGGACCATAAGTGGAAGTGCCCTAGGCTCTGTTGCTTTGTTTTTTAGATGTTTCAGGAAACACCATACACTTCTCCCGAGTGTCTGTTGGCAATTTACATCCCGCCCATCAGCATAACAAGGCTCCCAGTTCTCCATGGCCTGTCCTGCCTTTCTGGATTTTACACTTTTTTCAGATGGCCCTTTTGACCGGGGGGAAGTGAGACTTCATTGTAGTGCAGATTTCCATTGCAAGCTTGCTTGGTTGGCCAAAAAGGGCATATGAGTTTTTTCCTGAATATATTCAGGAAAAAACGCATACACCCTTTTTGGCCAAGTGCATCATTGTGGACGTTCTGCCTCTTTTCCTATGCTTTCAATGCAATTCCAGTCTACCTCCTGAAATCGGTTTCCTGCAATTCTGCCCCGCTTTCAAGTCCTCTTGGCAGCCTTACTTCAGTATATTTTTGGACGATAGCTGTCATTTATAACTCTGCAGGTTTGTGAATTACAGTGCCCCTGAGCTCCTTTCTTCAACTCGCTTTCTTGTGAGCTGGCCGCAACACCGCAGGATGGCTTCAGGCCCTAATCTGGTTCCGGCACGGCACGCTGAGCCTTTGGTTAATTCCTCTTCCTGGTGGGAAATGAGAGTTAAATTTGCCCGTCCAGACACCTCCAGCTAGTCTCTCATTGGTTCTCGCTATTCCTGTTCATCTTCCGCAGAAATTGCAAACTGGGCCAAACAGGAGGTTAAAGGGACTGACTCTCCAAGTCGGGAGGGTGTTAGTAAAGCGTCTGGAATGTTGCACCCGAGTACCAGGGTACGAAAACTGAGACATATTTGAACACGTCTCCCAATCACATGGTTGATCAGACTCTAGGTTCCACATGCATGCTTTACCTGAAGGAAGAATACCTTAAACCTGGGTAGTTGAAACCCGTGGAATGGGTACCATGCAATATGACTTCAGAGGGTCTTCATTTGCTCACCGAACCTCTCCAATCCTATCACTGCTGTGTTTATGCCCCTGTACACATGTTTGATTCTCTTTCGGAGACATAGCAATCCATAGGTTTTAAGATACTTACTAGTCAGGTACATTCTTAGGCGTTTAATATGCGGTGTTGAGTCCATTTCTTTGAGCAAGGAGTAGCTCTTGTCTATTCCATATTTGGCTTAAGGAACTTTATCTGTGCTCATTTCAATCTCTGGTTTTATGCAGCACCCCAACTCACCTTTACCCTTAAGCAAGCATAAGTTGGTTTTCTAAATTTGAGACCCTGTTCTGTTCTGTAATTCAGTTCCTGTGTAGCCAAGTTTACATTCCGTGTATTACTGATATCTTATGATGTTTCTTTTTCTGTGTGACTTATTTCAGTTAGAATCATCATACCTGAATCCACTCATTGTGCTGCTAAGGGCCTGATGACATAGATTTCATTGCTGAGTGATATTGCTTTGTAAGTAAATACCACAACTTCTTTATCCATTTTTCACTTTCTGCGATGTTGAACTTGTACTGTAAACGAGGTTCTTGTAAACAGAGGCGTCCCAAACTTTGGGGTGGCTGTGTCTTTTTGATTTTAATTTCCCTAAGCTATAGGACCATAAGTGGAAGTGCCCTAGGCTCTGTTGCTTTGTTTTTTAGATGTTTCAGGAAACACCATACACTTCTCCCGAGTGTCTGTTGGCAATTTACATCCCGCCCATCAGCATAACAAGGCTCCCAGTTCTCCATGGCCTGTCCTGCCTTTCTGGATTTTACACTTTTTTCAGATGGCCCTTTTGACCGGGGGGAAGTGAGACTTCATTGTAGTGCAGATTTCCTTTGCAAGCTTGCTTGGTTGGCCAAAAATGGCGTATGCGTTTTTTCCTGAATATATTCAGGAAAAAACGCATACGCCCTTTTTGGCCAAGTGCATCATTGTGGACGTTCTGCCTCTTTTCCTATGCTTTCAATGCAATTCCAGTCTACCTCCTGAAATCGGTTTCCTGCAATTCTGCCCCGCTTTCAAGTCCTCTTGGCAGCCTTACTTCAGTATATTTTTGGACGATAGCTGTCATTTATAACTCTGCAGGTTTGTGAATTACAGTGCCCCTGAGCTCCTTTCTTCAACTCGCTTTCTTTTGAGCTGGCCGCAACACCGCAGGATGGCTTCAGGCCCTAATCTGGTTCCGGCACGGCACGCTGAGCCTTTGGTTAATTCCTCTTCCTGGTGGGAAATGAGAGTTAAATTTGCCCGTCCAGACACCTCCAGCTAGTCTCTCATTGGTTCTCGCTATTCCTGTTCATCTTCCACAGAAATTGCAAACTGGGCCAAACAGGAGGTTAAAGGGACTGACTCTCCAAGTCGGGAGGCTGTTAGTAAAGCGTCTGGAATGTTGCACCCGAGTACCAGGGTACAAAAACTGAGACATATTTGAACACGTCTCCCGATCACATGGTTGATCATACTCTAGGTTCCACATGCATGTTTTAGCTGAAGGAAGAATACCTTAAACCTGGGTAGTTGAAACCCGTGGAATGGGTACCATGCAATATGACTTCAGAGGGTCTTCATTTGCTCACCAAACCTCTCCAATCCTATCACTGCTGCGTTTATGCCCCTGTACACATGCTTGATTCTCTTTCGGAGACATAGCAATCCATAGGTTTTAAGATACTTACTAGTCAGGTACATTCTTAGGCGTTTAATATGCGGTGTTGTGTCCATTTCGTTGAGCAAGGAGTAGCTCTTGTCTATTCCATATTTGGCTTAAGGAACTTTATCTGTGCTCATTTCAATCTCTGGTTTTATGCAGCACCCCAACTCACCTTTCCCCTTAAGCAAGCATAAGTTGGTTTTCTAAATTTGAGACCCTGTTCTGTTTTGGAATTCAGTTCCTGTGTAGCCAAGTTTACATTCCATGCATTAGTGATATCTTATGATGTTTCTTTTTCTGTGTGACTTATTTCAGTTAGAATCATCATACCTGAATCCACTCATTGTGCTGTTAAGGGCCTGATGACATAGATTTCATTGCTGAGTGATATTGCTTTGTAAGTAAATACCACAACTTCTTTATCCATTTTTCACTTTCTGCGATGTTGAACTTGTACTGTAAACGCGGTTCTTGTAAACAGAGGCGTCCCAAACTTTGGGGTGGCTGTGTCTTTTTGATTTTAATTTCCCTAAGCTATAGGACCATAAGTGGAAGTGCCCTAGGCTCTGTTGCTTTGTTTTTTAGATGTTTCAGGAAACACCATACACTTCTCCCGAGTGTCTGTTGGCAATTTACATCCCGCCCATCAGCATAACAAGGCTCCCAGTTCTCCATGGCCTGTCCTGCCTTTCTGGATTTTACACTTTTTTCAGATGGCCCTTTTGACCGGGGGGAAGTGAGACTTCATTGTAGTGCAGATTTCCTTTGCAAGCTTGCTTGGTTGGCCAAAAAGGGCGTATGCGTTTTGTCCTGAATATATTCAGGAAAAAAAGCATACGCCCTTTTTGGCCAAGTGCATCATTGTGGACGTTCTGCCTCTTTTCCTATGCTTTCAATGCAATTCCAGTCTACCTCCTGAAATCGGTTTCCTGCAATTCTGCCCCGCTTTCAAGTCCTCTTGGCAGCCTTACTTCAGTATATTTTTGGACGATAGCTGTCATTTATAACTCTGCAGGTTTGTGAATTACAGTGCCCCTGAGCTCCTTTCTTCAACTCGCTTTCTTGTGACCTGGCCGCAACACCGCAGGATGGCTTCAGGAATTAATCTGGTTCCGGCACGGCACGCTGAGCCTTTGGTTAATTCCTCTTCCTGGTGGGAAATGAGAGTTAAATTTGCCCGTCCAGACACCTCCAGCTAGTCTCTCATTGGTTCTCCCTATTCCTGTTCATCTTCCACAGAAATTGCAAACTGGGCCAAACAGGAGGTTAAAGGTGCTGACTCTCCAAGAGGGGAGAGTGTTAGTGAAGCGTCTGGAATGTTGCACCCGAGTACCAGGGGAGGAAAACTGAGACATATTTGAACATGTCTCCCGTTCACACGGTTGATCATACTGTGGGTTCCACATGCATGTTTTAGCTGAAGGAAGAACACCTTAAACCTGGAGAGTTGAGACCCGTGGAAGGGGTACCATGCAATATGACTTCAAAGTGTCTTCATTTGCTCACCGAACCTCTCCAATCCTATCACTGCTGCGTTTATACCCCTGTACACACGCTTGATTCTCTTTTGGAGACATAGCAATACCTAGGATTTAAGGTACTTACTAGTCAGGTACATTCTTAGGCGTTTAATATGGGGTGTTGAGTCCGTTTCGTTGAGCAAGGAGTAGCTCTTGTCTATTCCATATTTGGCTTAAGGAACTTTATATGTGCTCATTTCAATCTCTGGTTTTATGCAGCACCCCAACTCACCTTTACCCTTAAGCAAGCATAAGTTTGTTTTCTAAATTTGAGACCCTGTTCTGTTTTGGAATTCAGTTCCTGTGTAGGCAAGTTTACATTCTGTGTCTTAGTGATATCTTATGATGTTTCTTTTTCTGTGTGACTTATTTCAGTTAGAATCATCGTACCTGAATCCACTCATTATGCTGCTACGGGCCTGATGACATAGATTTCATTGCTGAGTGATACTGCATTGTACGTAAGTACCACAAGTTCTTTATCCATTTTTCACTTTCTGTGATATTGAACTTGTACGGTAAACGAGGTTCTTGTAAACAGAGGCGTCCCAAACTTTGGGGTGGCTGTGTCTTTTTGATTTTAATTTCCCTAAGCTATAGGACCATAAGTGGAAGTGCCCTAGGCTCTGTTGCTTTGTTTTTTAGATGTTTCAGGAAACACCATACACTTCTCCCGAGTGTCTGTTGGCAATTTACATCCCGCCCATCAGCATAACAAGGCTCCCAGTTCTCCATGGCCTGTCCTGCCTTTCTGGATTTTACACGTTTTTCAGATGGCCCTTTTGACCGGGGGGAAGTGAGACTTCATTGTAGTGCAGATTTCCTTTGCAAGCTTGCTTGGTTGGCCAAAAAGGGCGAATGCGTTTTTTCCTGAATATATTCAGGAAAAAACAAATATGCCCTTTTTGGCCAAGTGCATCATTGTGGACGTTCTGCCTCTTTTCCTATGCTTTCAATGCAATTACAGTCTACCTCCTGAAATCGGTTTCCTGCAATTCTGCCCCGCTTTCAAGTCCTCTTGGCAGCCTTACTTCAGTATATTTTTGGACGATAGCTGTCATTTATAACTATGCAGGTTTGTGAATTACAGTGCCCCTGAGCTCCTTTCTTCAACTCGCTTTCTTTTGAGCTGGCAGCAACACCATAGTATGGCTTCAGGCCCTAATCTGGTTCCGGCACGGCACGCTGAGCCTTTGGTTAATTCCTCTTCCTGGTGGGAAATGAGAGTTAAATTTGCCCGTCCAGACACCTCCAGCTAGTCTCTCATTGGTTCTCGCTATTCCTGTTCATCTTCCGCAGAAATTGCAAACTGGGCCAAACAGGAGGTTAAAGGGACTGACTCTCCAAGTCGGGAGGATGTTAGTAAAGCGTCTGGAATGTTTTACCCGAGTACCAGGGTACGAAAACTGAGACATATTTGAACACGTCTCCCGATCACATGGTTGATCATACTCTAGGTTCCACATGCATGTTTTAGCTGAAGGAAGAATACCTTAAACCTGGGTAGTTGAAACCCGTGGAATGGGTACCATGCAATATGACTTCAAAGGGTCTTCATTTGCTCACCGAACCTCTCCAATCCTATCACTGCTGCGTTTATGCCCCTGTACACATGCTTGATTCTCTTTCGGAGACATAGCAATCCATAGGTTTTAAGATACTTACTAGTCAGGTACATTCTTAGGCATTTAATATGGGGTGTTGAGTCCATTTCGTTGAGCAAGGAGTAGCTCTTGTCTATTCCATATTTGGCTTAAGGAACTTTATCTGTGCTCATTTCAATCTCTGGTTTTATGCAGCACCCCAACTCACCTTTACCCTTAAGCAAGCATAAGTTGGTTTTCTAAATTTGAGACCCTGTTCTGTTCTGTAATTCAGTTCCTGTGTAGCCAAGTTTACATTCCGTGTATTACTGATATCTTATGATGTTTCTTTTTCTGTGTGACTTATTTCAGTTAGAATCATCATACCTGAATCCACTCATTGTGCTGCTAAGGGCCTGATGACATAGATTTCATTGCTGAGTGATATTGCTTTGTAAGTAAATACCACAACTTCTTTATCCATTTTTCACTTCCTGCGATGTTGAACTTGTACTGTAAACGAGGTTCTTGTAAACAGAGGCGTCCCAAACTTTGGGGTGGCTGTGTCTTTTTGATTTTAATTTCCCTAAGCTATAGGACCATAAGTGGAAGTGCCCTAGGCTCTGTTGCTTTGTGTTTTAGATGTTTCAGAAAACACCATACACTTCTCCCGAGTGTCTGTTGGCAATTTACATCCCGCCCATCAGCATAACAAGGCTCCCAGTTCTCCATGGCCTGTCCTGCCTTTCTGGATTTTACACTTTTTTCAGATGGCCCTTTTGACCGGGGGGAAGTGAGACTTCATTGTAGTGCAGATTTCCTTTGCAAGCTTGCTTGGTTGGCCAAAAAGGGCGTATGCGTTTTTTCCTGAATATATTCAGGAAAAAACGCATACGCACTTTTTGGCCAAGTGCATCATTGTGGACGTTCTGCCTCTTTTCCTATGCTTTCAATGCAATTCCAGTCTACCTCCTGAAATCGGTTTCCTGCAATTCTGCCCCGCTTTCAAGTCCTCTTGGCAGCCTTACTTCAGTATATTTTTGGACGATAGCTGTCATTTATAACTCTGCAGGTTTGTGAATTACAGTGCCCCTGAGCTCCTTTCTTCAACTCGCTTTCTTTTGAGCTGGCCGCAACACCGCAGGATGGCTTCAGGCCCTAATCTGGTTCCGGCACGGCACGCTGAGCCTTTGGTTAATTCCTCTTCCTGGTGGGAAATGAGAGTTAAATTTGCCCGTCCAGACACCTCCAGCTAGTCTCTCATTGGTTCTCGCTATTCCTGTTCATCTTCCACAGAAATTGCAAACTGGGCCAAACAGGAGGTTAAAGGGACTGACTCTCCAAGTCGGGAGGCTGTTAGTAAAGCGTCTGGAATGTTGCACCCGAGTACCAGGGTACAAAAACTGAGACATATTTGAACACGTCTCCCGATCACATGGTTGATCATACTCTAGGTTCCACATGCATGTTTTAGCTGAAGGAAGAATACCTTAAACCTGGGTAGTTGAAACCCGTGGAATGGGTACCATGCAATATGACTTCAGAGGGTCTTCATTTGCTCACCAAACCTCTCCAATCCTATCACTGCTGCGTTTATGCCCCTGTACACATGCTTGATTCTCTTTCGGAGACATAGCAATCCATAGGTTTTAAGATACTTACTAGTCAGGTACATTCTTAGGCGTTTAATATGCGGTGTTGTGTCCATTTCGTTGAGCAAGGAGTAGCTCTTGTCTATTCCATATTTGGCTTAAGGAACTTTATCTGTGCTCATTTCAATCTCTGGTTTTATGCAGCACCCCAACTCACCTTTCCCCTTAAGCAAGCATAAGTTGGTTTTCTAAATTTGAGACCCTGTTCTGTTTTGGAATTCAGTTCCTGTGTAGCCAAGTTTACATTCCGTGTATTACTGATATCTTATGATGTTTCTTTTTCTGTGTGACTTATTTCAGTTAGAATCATCATACCTGAATCCACTCATTGTGCTGCTAAGGGCCTGATGACATAGATTTCATTGCAGAGTGATATTGCTTTGTAAGTAAATACCACAACTTCTTTATCCATTTTTCACTTTCTGCGATGTTGAACTTGTACTGTAAACGAGGTTCTTGTAAACAGAGGCGTCCCAAACTTTGGGGTGGCTGTGTCTTTTTGATTTTAATTTCCCTAATCTATAGGACCATAAGTGGAAGTGCCCTAGGCTCTGTTGCTTTGTTTTTTAGATGTTTCAGGAAACACCATACACTTCTCCCGAGTGTCTGTTGGCAATTTACATCCCGCCCATCAGCATAACAAGGCTCCCAGTTCTCCATGGCCTGTCCTGCCTTTCTGGATTTTACACTTTTTTCAGATGGCCCTTTTGACCGGGGGGAAGTGAGACTTCATTGTAGTGCAGATTTCCTTTGCAAGCTTGCTTGGTTGGCCAAAAAGGGCGTATGCGTTTTTTCCTGAATATATTCAGGAAAAAACGCATACGCCCTTTTTGGCCAAGTGCATCATTGTGGACGTTCTGCCTCTTTTCCTATGCTTTCAATGCAATTCCAGTCTACCTCCTGAAATCGGTTTCCTGCAATTCTGCCCCGCTTTCAAGTCCTCTTGGCAGCCTTACTTCAGTATATTTTTGGACGATAGCTGTCATTTATAACTCTGCAGGTTTGTGAATTACAGTGCCCCTGAGCTCCTTTCTTCAACTCGCTTTCTTGTGACCTGGCCGCAACACCGCAGGATGGCTTCAGGCCCTAATCTGGTTCCGGCACGGCACGCTGAGCCTTTGGTTAATTCCTCTTCCTGGTGGGAAATGAGAGTTAAATTTGCCCGTCCAGACACCTCCAGCTAGTCTCTCATTGGTTCTCGCTATTCCTGTTCATCTTCCGCAGAAATTGCAAACTGGGCCAAACAGGAGGTTAAAGGGACTGACTCTCCAAGTCAGGAGGGTGTTAGTAAAGCGTCTGGAATGTTGCACCCGAGTACCAGGGTACGAAAACTGAGACATATTTGAACACGTCTCCCGATCACATGGTTGATCATACTCTAGGTTCCACATGCATGTTTTAGCTGAAGGAAGAATACCTTAAACCTGGGTAGTTGAAACCCGTGGAATGGGTACCATGCAATATGACTTCAGAGGGTCTTCATTTGCTCACCGAACCTCTCCAATCCTATCACTGCTGCGTTTATGCCCCTGTACACATGCTTGATTCTCTTTCGGAGACATAGCAATCCATAGGTTTTAAGATACTTACTAGTCAGGTACATTCTTAGGCGTTTAATATGCGGTGTTGTGTCCATTTCGTTGAGCAAGGAGTAGCTCTTGTCTATTCCATATTTGGCTTAAGGAACTTTATCTGTGCTCATTTCAATCTCTGGTTTTATGCAGCACCCCAACTCACCTTTCCCCTTAAGCAAGCATAAGTTGGTTTTCTAAATTTGAGACCCTGTTCTGTTCTGTAATTCAGTTCCTGTGTAGCCAAGTTTACATTCCGTGTATTACTGATATCTTATGATGTTTCTTTTTCTGTGTGACTTATTTCAGTTAGAATCATCATACCTGAATCCACTCATTGTGCTGCTAAGGGCCTGATGACATAGATTTCATTGCAGAGTGATATTGTTTTGTAAGTAAATACCACAACTTCTTTATCCATTTTTCACTTTCTGCGATGTTGAACTTGTACTGTAAACGAGGTTCTTGTAAACAGAGGCGTCCCAAACTTTGGGGTGGCTGTGTCTTTTTGATTTTAATTTCCCTAATCTATAGGACCATAAGTGGAAGTGCCCTAGGCTCTGTTGCTTTGTTTTTTAGATGTTTCAGGAAACACCATACACTTCTCCCGAGTGTCTGTTGGCAATTTACATCCCGCCCATCAGCATAACAAGGCTCCCAGTTCTCCATGGCCTGTCCTGCCTTTCTGGATTTTACACTTTTTTCAGATGGCCCTTTTGACCGGGGGGAAGTGAGACTTCATTGTAGTGCAGATTTCCTTTGCAAGCTTGCTTGGTTGGCCAAAAAGGGCGTATGCGTTTTTTCCTGAATATATTCAGGAAAAAACGCATACGCCCTTTTTGGCCAAGTGCATCATTGTGGACGTTCTGCCTCTTTTCCTATGCTTTCAATGCAATTCCAGTCTACCTCCTGAAATCGGTTTCCTGCAATTCTGCCCCTCTTTCAAGTCCTCTTGGCAACCTTACTTCAGTATATTTTTGGACGATAGCTGTCATTTATAACTCTGCAGGTTTGTGAATTACAGTGCCCCTGAGCTCCTTTCTTCAACTCGCTTTCTTTTGAGCTGGCCGCAACACCGCAGGATGGCTTCAGGCCCTAATCTGGTTCCGGCACGGCACGCTGAGCCTTTGGTTAATTCCTCTTCCTGGTGGGAAATGAGAGTTAAATTTGCCCGTCCAGACACCTCCAGCTAGTCTCTCATTGGTTCTCGCTATTCCTGTTCATCTTCTGCAGAAATTGCAAACTGGGCCAAACAGGAGGTTAAAGGGACTGACTCTCCAAGTCGGGAGGGTGTTAGTAAAGCGTCTGGAATGTTGCACCCGAGTACCAGGGTACGAAAACTGAGACATATTTGAACACGTCTCCTGATCACATAGTTGATCATACTCTAGGTTCCACATGCATGTTTTAGCTGAAGGAAGAATACCTTAAACCTGGGTAGTTGAAACCCGTGGAATGGGTACCATGCAATATGACTTCAGAGGGTCTTCATTTGCTCACCAAACCTCTCCAATCCTATCACTGCTGCGTTTATGCCCCTGTACACATGCTTGATTCTCTTTCGGAGACATAGCAATCCATAGGTTTTAAGATACTTACTAGTCAGGTACATTCTTAGGCGTTTAATATGCGGTGTTGTGTCCATTTCGTTGAGCAAGGAGTAGCTCTTGTCTATTCCATATTTGGCTTAAGGAACTTTATCTGTGCTCATTTCAATCTCTGGTTTTATGCAGCACCCCAACTCACCTTTCCCCTTAAGCAAGCATAAGTTGGTTTTATAATTTGAGACCCTGTTCTGTTCTGTAATTCAGTTCCTGTGTAGCCAAGTTTACATTCCGTGTATTACTGATATCTTATGATGTTTCTTTTTCTGTGTGACTTATTTCAGTTAGAATCATCATACCTGAATCCACTCATTGTGCTGCTAAGGGCCTGATGACATAGATTTCATTGCAGAGTGATATTGCTTTGTAAGTAAATACCACAACTTCTTTATCCATTTTTCACTTTCTGCGATGTTGAACTTGTACTGTAAACGAGGTTCTTGTAAACAGAGGCGTCCCAAACTTTGGGGTGGCTGTGTCTTTTTGATTTTAATTTCCCTAATCTATAGGACCATAAGTTGAAGTGCCCTAGGCTCTGTTGCTTTGTTTTTTAGATGTTTCAGGAAACACCATACACTTCTCCCGAGTGTCTGTTGGCAATTTACATCCCGCCCATCAGCATAACAAGGCTCCCAGTTCTCCATGGCCTGTCCTGCCTTTCTGGATTTTACACTTTTTTCAGATGGCCCTTTTGACCGGGGGGAAGTGAGACTTCATTGTAGTGCAGATTTCCTTTGCAAGCTTGCTTGGTTGGCCAAAAAGGGCATATGAGTTTTTTCCTGAATATATTCAGGAAAAAACGCATACACCCTTTTTGGCCAAGTGCATCATTGTGGACGTTCTGCCTCTTTTCCTATGCTTTCAATGCAATTCCAGTCTACCTCCTGAAATCGGTTTCCTGCAATTCTGCCCCGCTTTCAAGTCCTCTTGGCAGCCTTACTTCAGTATATTTTTGGACGATAGCTGTCATTTATAACTCTGCAGGTTTGTGAATTACAGTGCCCCTGAGCTCCTTTCTTCAACTCGCTTTCTTGTGACCTGGCCGCAACACCGCAGGATGGCTTCAGGCCCTAATCTGGTTCCGGCACGGCACGCTGAGCCTTTGGTTAATTCCTCTTCCTGGTGGGAAATGAGAGTTAAATTTGCCCGTCCAGACACCTCCAGCTAGTCTCTCATTGGTTCTCGCTATTCCTGTTCATCTTCCGCAGAAATTGCAAACTGGGCCAAACAGGAGGTTAAAGGGACTGACTCTCCAAGTCGGGAGGGTGTTAGTAAAGCGTCTGGAATGTTGCACCTGAGTACCAGGGTACGAAAACTGAGACATATTTGAACACGTCTCCCAATCACATGGTTGATCAGACTCTAGGTTCCACATGCATGCTTTACCTGAAGGAAGAATACCTTAAACCTGGGTAGTTGAAACCCGTGGAATGGGTACCATGCAATATGACTTCAGAGGGTCTTCATTTGCTCACCGAACCTCTCCAATCCTATCACTGCTGTGTTTATGCCCCTGTACACATGTTTGATTCTCTTTCGGAGACATAGCAATCCATAGGTTTTAAGATACTTACTAGTCAGGTACATTCTTAGGCGTTTAATATGCGGTGTTGAGTCCATTTCTTTGAGCAAGGAGTAGCTCTTGTCTATTCCATATTTGGCTTAAGGAACTTTATCTGTGCTCATTTCAATCTCTGGTTTTATGCAGCACCCCAACTCACCTTTACACTTAAGCAAGCATAAGTTGGTTTTCTAAATTTGAGACCCTGTTCTGTTCTGTAATTCAGTTCCTGTGTAGCCAAGTTTACATTCCGTGTATTACTGATATCTTATGATGTTTCTTTTTCTGTGTGACTTATTTCAGTTAGAATCATCATACCTGAATCCACTCATTGTGCTGCTAAGGGCCTGATGACATAGATTTCATTGCTGAGTGATATTGCTTTGTAAGTAAATACCACAAATTCTTTATCCATTTTTCACTTTCTGCGATGTTGAACTTGTACTGTAAACGAGGTTCTTGTAAACAGAGGCGTCCCAATGTTTGGGGTGGCTGTGTCTTTTTGATTTTAATTTCCCTAAGCTATAGGACCATAAGTGGAAGTGCCCTAGGCTCTGTTGCTTTGTTTTTTAGATGTTTCTGGAAACACCATACACTTCTCCCGAGTGTCTGTTGGCAATTTACATCCCGCCCATCAGCATAACAAGGCTCCCAGTTCTCCATGGCCTGTCCTGCCTTTCTGGATTTTACACTTTTTTCAGATGGCCCTTTTGACCGGGGGGAAGTGAGACTTCATTGTAGTGCAGATTTCCTTTGCAAGCTTGCTTGGTTGGCCAAAAAGGGCGTATGCGTTTTTTCCTGAATATATTCAGGAAAAAACGCATACGCCCTTTTTGGCCAAGTGCATCATTGTGGACGTTCTGCCTCTTTTCCTATGCTTTCAATGCAATTCCAGTCTACCTCCTGAAATCGGTTTCCTGCAATTCTGCCCCGCTTTCAAGTCCTCTTGGCAGCCTTACTTCAGTATATTTTTGGACGATAGCTGTCATTTATAACTCTGCAGGTTTGTGAATTACAGTGCCCCTGAGCTCCTTTCTTCAACTCGCTTTCTTTTGAGCTGGCCGCAACACCGCAGGATGGCTTCAGGCCCTAATCTGGTTCCGGCACGGCACGCTGAGCCTTTGGTTAATTCCTCTTCCTGGTGGGAAATGAGAGTTAAATTTGCCCGTCCAGACACCTCCAGCTAGTCTCTCATTGGTTCTCGCTATTCCTGTTCATCTTCCACAGAAATTGCAAACTGGGCCAAACAGGAGGTTAAAGGGACTGACTCTCCAAGTCGGGAGGCTGTTAGTAAAGCGTCTGGAATGTTGCACCCGAGTACCAGGGTACAAAAACTGAGACATATTTGAACACGTCTCCCGATCACATGGTTGATCATACTCTAGGTTCCACATGCATGTTTTAGCTGAAGGAAGAATACCTTAAACCTGGGTAGTTGAAACCCGTGGAATGGGTACCATGCAATATGACTTCAGAGGGTCTTCATTTGCTCACCAAACCTCTCCAATCCTATCACTGCTGCGTTTATGCCCCTGTACACATGCTTGATTCTCTTTCGGAGACATAGCAATCCATAGGTTTTAAGATACTTACTAGTCAGGTACATTCTTAGGCGTTTAATATGCGGTGTTGTGTCCATTTCGTTGAGCAAGGAGTAGCTCTTGTCTATTCCATATTTGGCTTAAGGAACTTTATCTGTGCTCATTTCAATCTCTGGTTTTATGCAGCACCCCAACTCACCTTTCCCCTTAAGCAAGCATAAGTTGGTTTTCTAAATTTGAGACCCTGTTCTGTTTTGGAATTCAGTTCCTGTGTAGCCAAGTTTACATTCCGTGTATTACTGATATCTTATGATGTTTCTTTTTCTGTGTGACTTATTTCAGTTAGAATCATCATACCTGAATCCACTCATTGTGCTGCTAAGGGCCTGATGACATAGATTTCATTGCAGAGTGATATTGCTTTGTAAGTAAATACCACAACTTCTTTATCCATTTTTCACTTTCTGCGATGTTGAACTTGTACTGTAAACGAGGTTCTTGTAAACAGAGGCGTCCCAAACTTTGGGGTGGCTGTGTCTTTTTGATTTTAATTTCCCTAATCTATAGGACCATAAGTGGAAGTGCCCTAGGCTCTGTTGCTTTGTTTTTTAGATGTTTCAGGAAACACCATACACTTCTCCCGAGTGTCTGTTGGCAATTTACATCCCGCCCATCAGCATAACAAGGCTCCCAGTTCTCCATGGCCTGTCCTGCCTTTCTGGATTTTACACTTTTTTCAGATGGCCCTTTTGACCGGGGGGAAGTGAGACTTCATTGTAGTGCAGATTTCCTTTGCAAGCTTGCTTGGTTGGCCAAAAAGGGTGTATGCGTTTTTTCCTGAATATATTCAGGAAAAAACGCATACGCCCTTTTTGGCCAAGTGCATCATTGTGGACGTTCTGCCTCTTTTCCTATGCTTTCAATGCAATTCCAGTCTACCTCCTGAAATCGGTTTCCTGCAATTCTGCCCCGCTTTCAAGTCCTCTTGGCAGCCTTACTTCAGTATATTTTTGGACGATAGCTGTCATTTATAACTCTGCAGGTTTGTGAATTACAGTGCCCCTGAGCTCCTTTCTTCAACTCGCTTTCTTGTGACCTGGCCGCAACACCGCAGGATGGCTTCAGGCCCTAATCTGGTTCCGGCACGGCACGCTGAGCCTTTGGTTAATTCCTCTTCCTGGTGGGAAATGAGAGTTAAATTTGCCCGTCCAGACACCTCCAGCTAGTCTCTCATTGGTTCTCGCTATTCCTGTTCATCTTCCGCAGAAATTGCAAACTGGGCCAAACAGGAGGTTAAAGGGACTGACTCTCCAAGTCAGGAGGGTGTTAGTAAAGCGTCTGGAATGTTGCACCCGAGTACCAGGGTACGAAAACTGAGACATATTTGAACACGTCTCCCGATCACATGGTTGATCATACTCTAGGTTCCACATGCATGTTTTAGCTGAAGGAAGAATACCTTAAACCTGGGTAGTTGAAACCCGTGGAATGGGTACCATGCAATATGACTTCAGAGGGTCTTCATTTGCTCACCGAACCTCTCCAATCCTATCACTGCTGCGTTTATGCCCCTGTACACATGCTTGATTCTCTTTCGGAGACATAGCAATCCATAGGTTTTAAGATACTTACTAGTCAGGTACATTCTTAGGCGTTTAATATGCGGTGTTGTGTCCATTTCGTTGAGCAAGGAGTAGCTCTTGTCTATTCCATATTTGGCTTAAGGAACTTTATCTGTGCTCATTTTCAATCTCTGGTTTTATGCAGCACCCCAACTCACCTTTCCCCTTAAGCAAGCATAAGTTGGTTTTCTAAATTTGAGACCCTGTTCTGTTCTGTAATTCAGTTCCTGTGTAGCCAAGTTTACATTCCGTGTATTACTGATATCTTATGATGTTTCTTTTTCTGTGTGACTTATTTCAGTTAGAATCATCATACCTGAATCCACTCATTGTGCTGCTAAGGGCCTGATGACATAGATTTCATTGCAGAGTGATATTGTTTTGTAAGTAAATACCACAACTTCTTTATCCATTTTTCACTTTCTGCGATGTTGAACTTGTACTGTAAACGAGGTTCTTGTAAACAGAGGCGTCCCAAACTTTGGGGTGGCTGTGTCTTTTTGATTTTAATTTCCCTAATCTATAGGACCATAAGTGGAAGTGCCCTAGGCTCTGTTGCTTTGTTTTTTAGATGTTTCAGGAAACACCATACACTTCTCCCGAGTGTCTGTTGGCAATTTACATCCCGCCCATCAGCATAACAAGGCTCCCAGTTCTCCATGGCCTGTCCTGCCTTTCTGGATTTTACACTTTTTTCAGATGGCCCTTTTGACCGGGGGGAAGTGAGACTTCATTGTAGTGCAGATTTCCTTTGCAAGCTTGCTTGGTTGGCCAAAAAGGGCGTATGCGTTTTTTCCTGAATATATTCAGGAAAAAACGCATACGCCCTTTTTGGCCAAGTGCATCATTGTGGACGTTCTGCCTCTTTTCCTATGCTTTCAATGCAATTCCAGTCTACCTCCTGAAATCGGTTTCCTGCAATTCTGCCCCGCTTTCAAGTCCTCTTGGCAGCCTTACTTCAGTATATTTTTGGACAATAGCTGTCATTTATAACTCTGCAGGTTTGTGAATTACAGTGCCCCTGAGCTCCTTTCTTCAACTCGCTTTCTTGTGACCTGGCCGCAACACCGCAGGATGGCTTCAGGCCCTAATCTGGTTCCGGCACGGCACGCTGAGCCTTTGGTTAATTCCTCTTCCTGGTGGGAAATGAGAGTTAAATTTGCCCGTCCAGACACCTCCAGCTAGTCTCTCATTGGTTCTCGCTATTCCTGTTCATCTTCCGCAGAAATTGCAAACTGGGCCAAACAGGAGGTTAAAGGGACTGACTCTCCAAGTCGGGAGGGTGTTAGTAAAGCGTCTGGAATGTTGCACCCGAGTACCAGGGTACAAAAACTGAGACATATTTGAACACGTCTCCCGATCACATGGTTGATCATACTCTAGGTTCCACATGCATGTTTTAGCTGAAGGAAGAATACCTTAAACCTGGGTAGTTGAAACCCGTGGAATGGGTACCATGCAATATGACTTCAGAGGGTCTTCATTTGCTCACCAAACCTCTCCAATCCTATCACTGCTGCGTTTATGCCCCTGTACACATGCTTGATTCTCTTTCGGAGACATAGCAATCCATAGGTTTTAAGATACTTACTAGTCAGGTACATTCTTAGGCGTTTAATATGCGGTGTTGTGTCCATTTCGTTGAGCAAGGAGTAGCTCTTGTCTATTCCATATTTGGCTTAAGGAACTTTATCTGTGCTCATTTCAATCTCTGGTTTTATGCAGCACCCCAACTCACCTTTCCCCTTAAGCAAGCATAAGTTGGTTTTCTAAATTTGAGACCCTGTTCTGTTCTGTAATTCAGTTCCTGTGTAGCCAAGTTTACATTCCGTGTATTACTGATATCTTATGATGTTTCTTTTTCTGTGTGACTTATTTCAGTTAGAATCATCATACCTGAATCCACTCATTGTGCTGCTAAGGGCCTGATGACATAGATTTCATTGCAGAGTGATATTGTTTTGTAAGTAAATACCACAACTTCTTTATCCATTTTTCACTTTCTGCGATGTTGAACTTGTACTGTAAACGAGGTTCTTGTAAACAGAGGCGTCCCAAACTTTGGGGTGGCTGTGTCTTTTTGATTTTAATTTCCCTAATCTATAGGACCATAAGTGGAAGTGCCCTAGGCTCTGTTGCTTTGTTTTTTAGATGTTTCAGGAAACACCATACACTTCTCCCGAGTGTCTGTTGGCAATTTACATCCCGCCCATCAGCATAACAAGGCTCCCAGTTCTCCATGGCCTGTCCTGCCTTTCTGGATTTTACACTTTTTTCAGATGGCCCTTTTGACCGGGGGGAAGTGAGACTTCATTGTAGTGCAGATTTCCTTTGCAAGCTTGCTTGGTTGGCCAAAAAGGGCGTATGCGTTTTTTCCTGAATATATTCAGGAAAAAACGCATACGCCCTTTTTGGCCAAGTGCATCATTGTGGACGTTCTGCCTCTTTTCCTATGCTTTCAATGCAATTCCAGTCTACCTCCTGAAATCGGTTTCCTGCAATTCTGCCCCGCTTTCAAGTCCTCTTGGCAGCCTTACTTCAGTATATTTTTGGACGATAGCTGTCATTTATAACTCTGCAGGTTTGTGAATTACAGTGCCCCTGAGCTCCTTTCTTCAACTCGCTTTCTTGTGACCTGGCCGCAACACCGCAGGATGTCTTCAGGCCCTAATCTGGTTCCGGCACGGCACGCTGAGCCTTTGGTTAATTCCTCTTCCTGGTGGGAAATGAGAGTTAAATTTGCCCGTCCAGACACCTCCAGCTAGTCTCTCATTGGTTCTCGCTATTCCTGTTCATCTTCCGCAGAAATTGCAAACTGGGCCAAACAGGAGGTTAAAGGGACTGACTCTCCAAGTCGGGAGGGTGTTAGTAAAGCGTCTGGAATGTTGCACCCGAGTACCAGGGTACGAAAACTGAGACATATTTGAACACGTCTCCCGATCACATGGTTGATCATACTCTAGGTTCCACATGCATGTTTTAGCTGAAGGAAGAATACCTTAAACCTGGGTAGTTGAAACCCGTGGAATGGGTACCATGCAATATGACTTCAGAGGGTCTTCATTTGCTCACCAAACCTCTCCAATCCTATCACTGCTGCGTTTATGCCCCTGTACACATGCTTGATTCTCTTTCGGAGACATAGCAATCCATAGGTTTTAAGATACTTACTAGTCAGGTACATTCTTAGGCGTTTAATATGCGGTGTTGTGTCCATTTCGTTGAGCAAGGAGTAGCTCTTGTCTATTCCATATTTGGCTTAAGGAACTTTATCTGTGCTCATTTCAATCTCTGGTTTTATGCAGCACCCCAACTCACCTTTCCCCTTAAGCAAGCATAAGTTGGTTTTCTAAATTTGAGACCCTGTTCTGTTCTGTAATTCAGTTCCTGTGTAGCCAAGTTTACATTCCGTGTATTACTGATATCTTATGATGTTTCTTTTTCTGTGTGACTTATTTCAGTTAGAATCATCATACCTGAATCCACTCATTGTGCTGCTAAGGGCCTGATGACATAGATTTCATTGCAGAGTGATATTGTTTTGTAAGTAAATACCACAACTTCTTTATCCATTTTTCACTTTCTGCGATGTTGAACTTGTACTGTAAACGAGGTTCTTGTAAACAGAGGCGTCCCAAACTTTGGGGTGGCTGTGTCTTTTTGATTTTAATTTCCCTAATCTATAGGACCATAAGTGGAAGTGCCCTAGGCTCTGTTGCTTTGTTTTTTAGATGTTTCAGGAAACACCATACACTTCTCCCGAGTGTCTGTTGGCAATTTACATCCCGCCCATCAGCATAACAAGGCTCCCAGTTCTCCATGGCCTGTCCTGCCTTTCTGGATTTTACACTTTTTTCAGATGGCCCTTTTGACCGGGGGGAAGTGAGACTTCATTGTAGTGCAGATTTCCTTTGCAAGCTTGCTTGGTTGGCCAAAAAGGGCGTATGCGTTTTTTCCTGAATATATTCAGGAAAAAACGCATACGCCCTTTTTGGCCAAGTGCATCATTGTGGACGTTCTGCCTCTTTTCCTATGCTTTCAATGCAATTCCAGTCTACCTCCTGAAATCGGTTTCCTGCAATTCTGCCCCGCTTTCAAGTCCTCTTGGCAGCCTTACTTCAGTATAGTTTTGGACGATAGCTGTCATTTATAACTCTGCAGTTTGTGAATTACAGTGCCCCTGAGCTCCTTTCTTCAACTCGCTTTCTTGTGACCTGGCCGCAACACCGCAGGATGGCTTCAGGCCCTAATCTGGTTCCGGCACGGCACGCTGAGCCTTTGGTTAATTCCTCTTCCTGGTGGGAAATGAGAGTTAAATTTGCCCGTCCAGACACCTCCAGCTAGTCTCTCATTGGTTCTCGCTATTCCTGTTCATCTTCCGCAGAAATTGCAAACTGGGCCAAACAGGAGGTTAAAGGGACTGACTCTCCAAGTCGGGAGGGTGTTAGTAAAGCGTCTGGAATGTTGCACCCGAGTACCAGGGTACAAAAACTGAGACATATTTGAACACGTCTCCCGATCACATGGTTGATCATACTCTAGGTTCCACATGCATGTTTTAGCTGAAGGAAGAATACCTTAAACCTGGGTAGTTGAAACCCGTGGAATGGGTACCATGCAATATGACTTCAGAGGGTCTTCATTTGCTCACCAAACCTCTCCAATCCTATCACTGCTGCGTTTATGCCCCTGTACACATGCTTGATTCTCTTTCGGAGACATAGCAATCCATAGGTTTTAAGATACTTACTAGTCAGGTACATTCTTAGGCGTTTAATATGCGGTGTTGTGTCCATTTCGTTGAGCAAGGAGTAGCTCTTGTCTATTCCATATTTGGCTTAAGGAACTTTATCTGTGCTCATTTCAATCTCTGGTTTTATGCAGCACCCCAACTCACCTTTCCCCTTAAGCAAGCATAAGTTGGTTTTCTAAATTTGAGACCCTGTTCTGTTTTGGAATTCAGTTCCTGTGTAGCCAAGTTTACATTCCGTGTATTACTGATATCTTATGATGGTTCTTTTTCTGTGTGACTTATTTCAGTTAGAATCATCATACCTGAATCCACTCATTGTGCTGCTAAGGGCCTGATGACATAGATTTCATTGCAGAGTGATATTGTTTTGTAAGTAAATACCACAACTTCTTTATCCATTTTTCACTTTCTGCGATGTTGAACTTGTACTGTAAACGAGGTTCTTGTAAACAGAGGCGTCCCAAACTTTGGGGTGGCTGTGTCTTTTTGATTTTAATTTCCCTAAGCTATAGGACCATAAGTGGAAGTGCCCTAGGCTCTGTTGCTTTGTTTTTTAGATGTTTCAGGAAACACCATACACTTCTCCCGAGTGTCTGTTGGCAATTTACATCCCGCCCATCAGCATAACAAGGCTCCCAGTTCTCCATGGCCTGTCCTGCCTTTCTGGATTTTACACTTTTTTCAGATGGCCCTTTTGACCGGGGGGAAGTGAGACTTCATTGTAGTGCAGATTTCCTTTGCAAGCTTGCTTGGTTGGCCAAAAAGGGCGTATGCGTTTTTTCCTGAATATATTCAGGAAAAAACGCATACGCCCTTTTTGGCCAAGTGCATCATTGTGGACGTTCTGCCTCTTTTCCTATGCTTTCAATGCAATTCCAGTCTACCTCCTGAAATCAGTTTCCTGCAATTCTGCCCCGCTTTCAAGTCCTCTTGGCAGCCTTACTTCAGTATATTTTTGGACGATAGCTGTCATTTATAACTCTGCAGGTTTGTGAATTACAGTGCCCCTGAGCTCCTTTCTTCAACTCGCTTTCTTTTGAGCTGGCCGCAACACCGCAGGATGGCTTCAGGCCCTAATCTGGTTCCGGCACGGCACGCTGAGCCTTTGGTTAATTCCTCTTCCTGGTGGGAAATGAGAGTTAAATTTGCCCGTCCAGACACCTCCAGCTAGTCTCTCATTGGTTCTCGCTATTCCTGTTCATCTTCCGCAGAAATTGCAAACTGGGCCAAACAGGAGGTTAAAGGGACTGACTCTCCAAGTCGGGAGGGTGTTAGTAAAGCGTCTGGAATGTTGTACCCGAGTACCAGGGTACGAAAACTGAGACATATTTGAACACGTCTCCCGATCACATGGTTGATCATACTCTAGGTTCCACATGCATGTTTTAGCTGAAGGAAGAATACCTTAAACCTGGGTAGTTGAAACCCGTGGAATGGGTACCATGCAATATGACTTCAAAGGGTCTTCATTTGCTCACTGAACCTCTCCAATCCTATCACTGCTGCGTTTATGCCCCTGTACACATGCTTGATTCTCTTTCGGAGACATAGCAATCCATAGGTTTTAAGATACTTACTAGTCAGGTACATTCTTAGGCATTTAATATGCGGTGTTGAGTCCATTTCGTTTAGCAAGAGGTAGCTCTTGTCTATTCCATATTTGGCTTAAGGAACTTTATCTGTGCTCATTTCAATCTCTGGTTTTATGCAGCACCCCAACTCACCTTTCCCCTTAAGCAAGCATAAGTTGGTTTTCTAAATTTGAGACCCTGTTCTGTTCTGTAATTCAGTTCCTGTGTAGCCAAGTTTACATTCCGTGTATTACTGATATCTTATGATGTTTCATTTTCTGTGTGACTTATTTCAGTTAGAATCATCATACCTGAATCCACTCATTGTGCTGCTAAGGGCCTGATGACATAGATTTCATTGCTGAGTGATATTGCTTTGTAAGTAAATACCACAACTTCTTTATCCATTTTTCACTTTCTGCGATGTTGAACTTGTACTGTTATCGAGGTTCTTGTAAACAGAGGCATCCCAATGTTTGGGGTGGCTGTGTCTTTTTGATTTTAATTTCCCTAAGCTATAGGACCATAAGTGGAAGTGCCCTAGGCTCTGTTGCTTTGTTTTTTAGATGTTTCAGGAAACACCATACACTTCTCCCGAGTGTCTGTTGGCAATTTACATCCCGCCCATCAGCATAACAAGGCTCCCAGTTCTCCATGGCCTGTCCTGCCTTTCTGGATTTTACACTTTTTTCAGATGGCCCTTTTGACCGGGGGGAAGTGAGACTTCATTGTAGTGCAGATTTCCTTTGCAAGCTTGCTTGGTTGGCCAAAAAGGGCGTATGCGTTTTTTCCTGAATATATTCAGGAAAAAACGCATACGCCCTTTTTGGCCAAGTGCATCATTGTGGACGTTCTGCCTCTTTTCCTATGCTTTCAATGCAATTCCAGTCTACCTCCTGAAATCGGTTTCCTGCAATTCTGCCCCGCTTTCAAGTCCTCTTGGCAGCCTTACTTCAGTATATTTTTGGACGATAGCTGTCATTTATAACTCTGCAGGTTTGTGAATTACAGTGCCCCTGAGCTCCTTTCTTCAACTTGCTTTCTTGTGACCTGGCCGCAACACCGCAGGATGGCTTCAGGCCCTAATCTGGTTCCGGCACGGCACGCTGAGCCTTTGGTTAATTCCTCTTCCTGGTGGGAAATGAGAGTTAAATTTGCCCGTCCAGACACCTCCAGCTAGTCTCTCATTGGTTCTCGCTATTCCTGTTCATCTTCCGCAGAAATTGCAAACTGGGCCAAACAGGAGGTTAAAGGGACTGACTCTCCAAGTCGGGAGGGTGTTAGTAAAGCGTCTGGAATGTTGCACCCGAGTACCAGGGTACAAAAACTGAGACATATTTGAACACGTCTCCCGATCACATGGTTGATCATACTCTAGGTTCCACATGCATGTTTTAGCTGAAGGAAGAATACCTTAAACCTGGGTAGTTGAAACCCGTGGAATGGGTACCATGCAATATGACTTCAAAGGGTCTTCATTTGCTCACCGAACCTCTCCAATCCTATCACTGCTGCGTTTATGCCCCTGTACACATGCTTGATTCTCTTTCGGAGACATAGCAATCCATAGGTTTTAAGATACTTACTAGTCAGGTACATTCTTAGGCGTTTAATATGCGGTGTTGAGTCCATTTCGTTGAGCAAGGAGTAGCTCTTGTCTATTCCATATTTGGCTTAAGGAACTTTATCTGTGTTCATTTCAATCTCTGGTTTTATGCAGCACCCCAACTCACCTTTACCCTTAAGCAAGCATAAGTTGGTTTTCTAAATTTGAGACCCTGTTCTGTTCTGTAATTCAGTTCCTGTGTAGCCAAGTTTACATTCCGTGTATTACTGATATCTTATGATGTTTCTTTTTCTGTGTGACTTATTTCAGTTAGAATCATCATACCTGAATCCACTCATTGTGCTGCTAAGGGCCTGATGACATAGATTTCATTGCTGAGTGATATTGCTTTGTAAGTAAATACCACAACTTCTTTATCCATTTTTCACTTTCTGCGATGTTGAACTTGTACTGTAAACGAGGTTCTTGTAAACAGAGGCGTCCCAAACTTTGGGGTGGCTGTGTCTTTTTGATTTTAATTTCCCTAAGCTATAGGACCATAAGTGGAAGTGCCCTAGGCTCTGTTGCTTTGTTTTTTAGATGTTTCAGGAAACACCATACACTTCTCCCGAGTGTCTGTTGGCAATTTACATCCCGCCCATCAGCATAACAAGGCTCCCAGTTCTCCATGGCCTGTCCTGCCTTTCTGGATTTTACACTTTTTTCAGATGGCCCTTTTGACCGGGGGGAAGTGAGACTTCATTGTAGTGCAGATTTCCTTTGCAAGCTTGCTTGGTTGGCCAAAAAGGGCGTATGCGTTTTTTCCTGAATATATTCAGGAAAAAACGCATATGCCCTTTTTGGCCAAGTGCATCATTGTGGACGTTCTGCCTCTTTTCCTATGCTTTCAATGCAATTCCAGTCTGCCTCCTGAAATCAGTTTCCTGCAATTCTGCCCCGCTTTCAAGTCCTCTTGGCAGCCTTACTTCAGTATATTTTTGGACGATAGCTGTCATTTATAACTCTGCAGGTTTGTGAATTACAGTGCCCCTGAGCTCCTTTCTTCAACTCGCTTTCTTTTGAGCTGGCCGCAACACCGCAGGATGGCTTCAGGCCCTAATCTGGTTCCGGCACGGCACGCTGAGCCTTTGGTTAATTCCTCTTCCTGGTGGGAAATGAGAGTTAAATTTGCCCGTCCAGACACCTCCAGCTAGTCTCTCATTGGTTCTCGCTATTCCTGTTCATCTTCCGCAGAAATTGCAAACTGGGCCAAACAGGAGGTTAAAGGGACTGACTCTCCAATTCAGGAGGGTGTTAGTAAAGCGTCTGGAATGTTGCACCCGAGTACCAGGGTACGAAAACTGAGACATATTTGAACACGTCACCCGATCACATGGTTGATCAGACTCTAGGTTCCACATGCATGTTTTAGCTGAAGGAAGAATACCTTAAACCTGGGTAGTTGAAACCCGTGGAATGGGTACCATGCAATATGACTTCAGAGGGTCTTCATTTGCTCACCGAACCTCTCCAATCCTATCACTGCTGCGTTTATGCCCCTGTACACATGCTTGATTCTCTTTCGGAGACATAGCAATCCATAGGTTTTAAGATACTTACTAGTCAGGTACATTCTTAGGCGTTTAATATGCGGTGTTGTGTCCATTTCGTTGAGCAAGGAGTAGCTCTTGTCTATTCCATATTTGGCTTAAGGAACTTTATCTGTGCTCATTTCAATCTCTGGTTTTATGCAGCACCCCAACTCACCTTTCCCCTTAAGCAAGCATAAGTTGGTTTTCTAAATTTGAGACCCTGTTCTGTTCTGTAATTCAGTTCCTGTGTAGCCAAGTTTACATTCCGTGTATTACTGATATCTTATGATGTTTCTTTTTCTGTGTGACTTATTTCAGTTAGAATCATCATACCTGAATCCACTCATTGTGCTGCTAAGGGCCTGATGACATAGATTTCATTGCAGAGTGATATTGTTTTGTAAGTAAATACCACAACTTCTTTATCCATTTTTCACTTTCTGCGATGTTGAACTTGTACTGTAAACGAGGTTCTTGTAAACAGAGGCGTCCCAAACTTTGGGGTGGCTGTGTCTTTTTGATTTTAATTTCCCTAACCTATAGGACCATAAGTGGAAGTGCCCTAGGCTCTGTTGCTTTGTTTTTTAGATGTTTCAGGAAACACCATACACTTCTCCCGAGTGTCTGTTGGCAATTTACATCCCGCCCATCAGCATAACAAGGCTCCCAGTTCTCCATGGCCTGTCCTGCCTTTCTGGATTTTACACTTTTTTCAGATGGCCCTTTTGACCGGGGGGAAGTGAGACTTCATTGTAGTGTAGATTTCCTTTGCAAGCTTGCTTGGTTGGCCAAAAAGGGCGTATGCGTTTTTTCCTGAATATATTCAGGAAAAAACGCATACGCCCTTTTTGGCCAAGTGCATCATTGTGGACGTTCTGCCTCTTTTCCTATGCTTTCAATGCAATTCCAGTCTGCCTCCTGAAATCGGTTTCCTGCAATTCTGACCCGCTTTCAAGTCCTCTTGGCAGCCTTACTTCAGTATATTTTTGGACGATAGCTGTCATTTATAACTCTGCAGGTTTGTGAATTACAGTGCCCCTGAGCTCCTTTCTTCAACTCGCTTTCTTGTGACCTGGCCGCAACACCGCAGGATGGCTTCAGGCCCTAATCTGGTTCCGGCACGGCACGCTGAGCCTTTGGTTAATTCCTCTTCCTGGTGGGAAATGAGAGTTAAATTTGCCCGTCCAGACACCTCCAGCTAGTCTCTCATTGGTTCTCGCTATTCCTGTTCATCTTCCGCAGAAATTGCAAACTGGGCCAAACAGGAGGTTAAAGGGACTGACTCTCCAAGTCGGGAGGGTGTTAGTAAAGCGTCTGGAATGTTGCACCCGAGTACCAGGGTACAAAAACTGAGACATATTTGAACACGTCTCCCGATCACATGGTTGATCATACTCTAGGTTCCACATGCATGTTTTAGCTGAAGGAAGAATACCTTAAACCTGGGTAGTTGAAACCCGTGGAATGGGTACCATGCAATATGACTTCAGAGGGTCTTCATTTGCTTACCAAACCTCTCCAATCCTATCACTGCTGCGTTTATGCCCCTGTACACATGCTTGATTCTCTTTCGGAGACATAGCAATCCATAGGTTTTAAGATACTTACTAGTCAGGTACATTCTTAGGCGTTTAATATGCGGTGTTGTGTCCATTTCGTTGAGCAAGGAGTAGCTCTTGTCTATTCCATATTTGGCTTAAGGAACTTTATCTGTGCTCATTTCAATCTCTGGTTTTATGCAGCACCCCAACTCACCTTTCCCCTTAAGCAAGCATAAGTTGGTTTTCTAAATTTGAGACCCTGTTCTGTTCTGTAATTCAGTTCCTGTGTAGCCAAGTTTACATTCCGTGTATTACTGATATCTTATGATGTTTCTTTTTCTGTGTGACTTATTTCAGTTAGAATCATCATACCTGAATCCACTCATTGTGCTGCTAAGGGCCTGATGACATAGATTTCATTGCTGAGTGATATTGCTTTGTAAGTAAATACCACAACTTCTTTATCCATTTTTCACTTTCTGCGATGTTGAACTTGTACTGTAAACGAGGTTCTTGTAAACAGAGGCGTCCCAATGTTTGGGGTGGCTGTGTCTTTTTGATTTTAATTTCCCTAAGCTATAGGACCATAAGTGGAAGTGCCCTAGGCTCTGTTGCTTTGTTTTTTAGATGTTTCAGGAAACACCATACACTTCTCCCGAGTGTCTGTTGGCAATTTACATCCCGCCCATCAGCATAACAAGGCTCCCAGTTCTCCATGGCCTGTCCTGCCTTTCTGGATTTTACACTTTTTTCAGATGGCCCTTTTGACCGGGGGGAAGTGAGACTTCATTGTAGTGCAGATTTCCTTTGCAAGCTTGCTTGGTTGGCCAAAAAGGGCGTATGCGTTTTTTCCTGAATATATTCAGGAAAAAACGCATACGCCCTTTTTGGCCAAGTGCATCATTGTGGACGTTCTGCCTCTTTTCCTATGCTTTCAATGCAATTCCAGTCTACCTCCTGAAATCGGTTTCCTGCAATTCTGCCCCGCTTTCAAGTCCTCTTGGCAGCCTTACTTCAGTATATTTTTGGACGATAGCTGTCATTTATAACTCTGCAGGTTTGTGAATTACAGTGCCCCTGAGCTCCTTTCTTCAACTCGCTTTCTTTTGAGCTGGCCGCAACACCGCAGGATGGCTTCAGGCCCTAATCTGGTTCCGGCACGGCACGCTGAGCCTTTGGTTAATTCCTCTTCCTGGTGGGAAATGAGAGTTAAATTTGCCCGTCCAGACACCTCCAGCTAGTCTCTCATTGGTTCTCGCTATTCCTGTTCATCTTCCGCAGAAATTGCAAACTGGGCCAAACAGGAGGTTAAAGGGACTGACTCTCCAAGTCGGGAGGGTGTTAGTAAAGCGTCTGGAATGTTGCACCCGAGTACCAGGGTACGAAAACTGAGACATATTTGAACACGTCTCCCGATCACATGGTTGATCATACTCTAGGTTCCACATGCATGTTTTAGCTGAAGGAAGAATACCTTAAACCTGGGTAGTTGAAACCCGTGGAATGGGTACCATGCAATATGACTTCAAAGGGTCTTCATTTGCTCACCGAACCTCTCCAATCCTATCACTGCTGCGTTTATGCCCCTGTACACATGCTTGATTCTCTTTCGGAGACATAGCAATCCATAGGTTTTAAGATACTTACTAGTCAGGTACATTCTTAGGCGTTTAATATGCGGTGTTGAGTCCATTTCGTTGAGCAAGGAGTAGCTCTTGTCTATTCCATATTTGGCTTAAGGAACTTTATCTGTGTTCATTTCAATCTCTGGTTTTATGCAGCACCCCAACTCACCTTTACCCTTAAGCAAGCATAAGTTGGTTTTCTAAATTTGAGACCCTGTTCTGTTCTGTAATTCAGTTCCTGTGTAGCCAAGTTTACATTCCGTGTATTACTGATATCTTATGATGTTTCTTTTTCTGTGTGACTTATTTCAGTTAGAATCATCATACCTGAATCCACTCATTGTGCTGCTAAGGGCCTGATGACATAGATTTCATTGCTGAGTGATATTGCTTTGTAAGTAAATACCACAAATTCTTTATCCATTTTTCACTTTCTGCGATGTTGAACTTGTACTGTAAACGAGGTTCTTGTAAACAGAGGCGTCCCAATGTTTGGGGTGGCTGTGTCTTTTTGATTTTAATTTCCCTAAGCTATAGGACCATAAGTGGAAGTGCCCTAGGCTCTGTTGCTTTGTTTTTTAGATGTTTCAGGAAACACCATACACTTCTCCCGAGTGTCTGTTGGCAATTTACATCCCGCCCATCAGCATAACAAGGCTCCCAGTTCTCCATGGCCTGTCCTGCCTTTCTGGATTTTACACTTTTTTCAGATGGCCCTTTTGACCGGGGGGAAGTGAGACTTCATTGTAGTGCAGATTTCCTTTGTAAGCTTGCTTGGTTGGCCAAAAAGGGCGTATGCGTTTTTTCCTGAATATATTCAGGAAAAAACGCATACGCCCTTTTTGGCCAAGTGCATCATTGTGGACGTTCTGCCTCTTTTCCTATGCTTTCAATGCAATTCCAGTCTACCTCCTGAAATCGGTTTCCTGCAATTCTGCCCCGCTTTCAAGTCCTCTTGGCAGCCTTACTTCAGTATATTTTTGGACGATAGCTGTCATTTATAACTCTGCAGGTTTGTGAATTACAGTGCCCCTGAGCTCCTTTCTTCAACTCGCTTTCTTGTGACCTGGCCGCAACACTGCAGGATGGCTTCAGGCCCTAATCTGGTTCCGGCACGGCACGCTGAGCCTTTGGTTAATTCCTCTTCCTGGTGGGAAATGAGAGTTAAATTTGCCCGTCCAGACACCTCCAGCTAGTCTCTCATTGGTTCTCGCTATTCCTGTTCATCTTCCGCAGAAATTGCAAACTGGGCCAAACAGGAGGTTAAAGGGACTGACTCTCCAAGTCGGGAGGGTGTTAGTAAAGCGTCTGGAATGTTGTACCCGAGTACCAGGGTACGAAAACTGAGACATATTTGAACACGTCTCCCGATCACATGGTTGATCATACTCTAGGTTGCACATGCATGTTTTAGCTGAAGGAAGAATACCTTAAACCTGGGTAGTTGAAACCCGTGGAATGGGTACCATGCAATATGACTTCAAAGGGTCTTCATTTGCTCACCGAACCTCTCCAATCCTATCACTGCTGCGTTTATGCCCCTGTACACATGCTTGATTCTCTTTCGGAGACATAGCAATCCATAGGTTTTAAGATACTTACTAGTCAGGTACATTCTTAGGCGTTTAATATGCGGTGTTGAGTCCATTTCGTTGAGCAAGAGGTAGCTCTTGTCTATTCCATATTTGGCTTAAGGAACTTTATCTGTGCTCATTTCAATCTCTGGTTTTATGCAGCACCCCAACTCACCTTTACCCTTAAGCAAGCATAAGTTGGTTTTCTAAATTTGAGACCCTGTTCTGTTCTGTAATTCAGTTCCTGTGTAGCCAAGTTTACATTCCGTGTATTACTGATATCTTATGATGTTTCTTTTTCTGTGTGACTTATTTCAGTTAGAATCATCATACCTGAATCCACTCATTGTGCTGCTAAGGGCCTGATGACATAGATTTCATTGCTGAGTGATATTGCTTTGTAAGTAAATACCACAACTTCTTTATCCATTTTTCACTTTCTGCGATGTTGAACTTGTACTGTAAACGAGGTTCTTGTAAACAGAGGCGTCCCAATGTTTGGGGTGGCTGTGTCTTTTTGATTTTAATTTCCCTAAGCTATAGGACCATAAGTGGAAGTGCCCTAGGCTCTGTTGCTTTGTTTTTTAGATGTTTCAGGAAACACCATACACTTCTCCCGAGTGTCTGTTGGCAATTTACATCCCGCCCATCAGCATAACAAGGCTCCCAGTTCTCCATGGCCTGTCCTGCCTTTCTGGATTTTACACTTTTTTCAGATGGCCCTTTTGACCGGGGGGAAGTGAGACTTCATTGTAGTGCAGATTTCCTTTGCAAGCTTGCTTGGTTGGCCAAAAAGGGCGTATGCGTTTTTTCCTGAATATATTCAGGAAAAAACGCATACGCCCTTTTTGGCCAAGTGCATCATTGTGGACGTTCTGCCTCTTTTCCTATGCTTTCAATGCAATTCCAGTCTACCTCCTGAAATCGGTTTCCTGCAATTCTGCCCCGCTTTCAAGTCCTCTTGGCAGCCTTACTTCAGTATATTTTTGGACGATAGCTGTCATTTATAACTCTGCAGGTTTGTGAATTACAGTGCCCCTGAGCTCCTTTCTTCAACTCGCTTTCTTTTGAGCTGGCCGCAACACCGCAGGATGGCTTCAGGCCCTAATCTGGTTCCGGCACGGCACGCTGAGCCTTTGGTTAATTCCTCTTCCTGGTGGGAAATGAGAGTTAAATTTGCCCGTCCAGACACCTCCAGCTAGTCTCTCATTGGTTCTCGCTATTCCTGTTCATCTTCCGCAGAAATTGCAAACTGGGCCAAACAGGAGGTTAAAGGGACTGACTCTCCAAGTCGGGAGGGTGTTAGTAAAGCGTCTGGAATGTTGCACCCGAGTACCAGGGTACGAAAACTGAGACATATTTGAACACGTCTCCCGATCACATGGTTGATCATACTCTAGGTTCCACATGCATGTTTTAGCTGAAGGAAGAATACCTTAAACCTGGGTAGTTGAAACCCGTGGAATGGGTACCATGCAATATGACTTCAAAGGGTCTTCATTTGCTCACCGAACCTCTCCAATCCTATCACTGCTGCGTTTATGCCCCTGTACACATGCTTTATTCTCTTTCGGAGACATAGCAATCCATAGGTTTTAAGATACTTACTAGTCAGGTACATTCTTAGGCATTTAATATGCGGTGTTGAGTCCATTTCGTTGAGCAAGGAGTAGCTCTTGTCTATTCCATATTTGGCTTAAGGAACTTTATCTGTGTTCATTTCAATCTCTGGTTTTATGCAGCACCCCAACTCACCTTTCCCCTTAAGCAAGCATAAGTTGGTTTTCTAAATTTGAGACCCTGTTCTGTTCTGTAATTCAGTTCCTGTGTAGCCAAGTTTACATTCCGTGTATTACTGATATCTTATGATGTTTCTTTTTCTGTGTGACTTATTTCAGTTAGAATCATCATACCTGAATCCACTCATTGTGCTGCTAAGGGCCTGATGACATAGATTTCATTGCTGAGTGATATTGCTTTGTAAGTAAATACCACAACTTCTTTAAACATTTTTCACTTTCTGTGATGTTGAACTTGTACTGTACACGAGGTTCTTGTAAACAGAGGCGTCCCAAACTTTAGGGTGGCTGTGTCTTTTTGATTTTAATTTCCCTAAGCTATAGGACCATAAGTGGAAGTGCCCTAGGCTCTGTTGCTTTGTTTTTTAGATGTTTCAGGAAACACCATACACTTCTCCCGAGTGTCTGTTGGCAATTTACATCCCGCCCATCAGCATAACAAGGCTCCCAGTTCTCCATGGCCTGTCCTGTCTTTCTGGATTTTACACTTTTTTCAGATGGCCCTTTTGACCGGGGGGAAGTGAGACTTCATTGTAGTGCAGATTTCCTTTGCAAGCTTGCTTGGTTGGCCAAAAATGGCGTATGCGTTTTTTCCTGAATATATTCAGGAAAAAACGCATACGCCCTTTTTGGCCAAGTGCATCATTGTGGACGTTCTGCCTCTTTTCCTATGCTTTCAATGCAATTCCAGTCTACCTCCTGAAATCGGTTTCCTGCAATTCTGCCCCGCTTTCAAGTCCTCTTGGCAGCCTTACTTCAGTATATTTTTGGACGATAGCTGTCATTTATAACTCTGCAGGTTTGTGAATTACAGTGCCCCTGAGCTCCTTTCTTCAACTCGCTTTCTTTTGAGCTGGCCGCAACACCGCAGGATGGCTTCAGGCCCTAATCTGGTTCCGGCACGGCACGCTGAGCCTTTGGTTAATTCCTCTTCCTGGTGGGAAATGAGAGTTAAATTTGCCCGTCCAGACACCTCCAGCTAGTCTCTCATTGGTTCTCGCTATTCCTGTTCATCTTCCGCAGAAATTGCAAACTGGGCCAAACAGGAGGTTAAAGGGACTGACTCTCCAAGTCGGGAGGGTGTTAGTAAAGCGTCTGGAATATTGTACCCGAGTACCAGGGTACGAAAACTGAGACATATTTGAACACGTCTCCCGATCACATGGTTGATCATACTCTAGGTTCCACATGCATGTTTTAGCTGAAGGAAGAATACCTTAAACCTGGGTAGTTGAAACCCGTGGAATGGGTACCATGCAATATGACTTCAAAGGGTCTTCATTTGCTCACCGAACCTCTCCAATCCTATCACTGCTGCGTTTATGCCCCTGTACACATGCTTGATTCTCTTTCAGAGACATAGCAATCCATAGGTTTTAAGATACTTACTAGTCAGGTACATTCTTAGCCGTTTTATATGCGGTGTTGAGTCCATTTCGTTGAGCAAGGAGTAGCTCTTGTCTATTCCATATTTGGCTTAAGGAACTTTATCTGTGCTCATTTCAATCTCTGGTTTTATGCAGCACCCCAACTCACCTTTCCCCTTAAGCAAGCATAAGTTGGTTTTCTAAATTTGAGACCCTGTTCTGTTCTGTAATTCAGTTCCTGTGTAGCCAAGTTTACATTCCGTGTATTACTGATATCTTATGATGTTTCTTTTTCTGTGTGACTTATTTCAGTTAGAATCATCATACCTGAATCCACTCATTGTGCTGCTAAGGGCCTGATGACATAGATTTCATTGCTGAGTGATATTGCTTTGTAAGTAAATACCACAACTTCTTTATCCATTTTTCACTTTCTGCGATGTTGAACTTGTACTGTAAACGAGGTTCTCGTAAACAGAGGCGTCCCAAACTTTGGGGTGGCTGTGTCTTTTTGATTTTAATTTCCCTAAGCTATAGGACCATAAGTGGAAGTGCCCTAGGCTCTGTTGCTTTGTTTTTTAGATGTTTCAGGAAACACCATACACTTCTCCCGAGTGTCTGTTGGCAATTTACATCCCGCCCATCAGCATAACAAGGCTCCCAGTTCTCCATGGCCTGTCCTGCCTTTCTGGATTTTACACTTTTTTCAGATGGCCCTTTTGACCGGGGGGAAGTGAGACTTCATTGTAGTGCAGATTTCCTTTGCAAGCTTGCTTGGTTGGCCAAAAAGTGCGTATGCGTTTTTTCCTGAATATATTCAGGAAAAAACGCATACGCCCTTTTTGGCCAAGTGCATCATTGTGGACGTTCTGCCTCTTTTCCTATGCTTTCAATGCAATTCCAGTCTACCTCCTGAAATCGGTTTCCTGCAATTCTGCCCCGCTTTCAAGTCCTCTTGGCAGCCTTACTTCAGTATATTTTTGGACGATAGCTGTCATTTATAACTCTGCAGGTTTGTGAATTACAGTGCCCCTGAGCTCCTTTCTTCAACTCGCTTTCTTTTGAGCTGGCCGCAACACCGCAGGATGGCTTCAGGCCCTAATCTGGTTCCGGCACGGCACGCTGAGCCTTTGGTTAATTCCTCTTCCTGGTGGGAAATGAGAGTTAAATTTGCCCGTCCAGACACCTCCAGTTAGTCTCTCATTGGTTCTCGCTATTCCTGTTCATCTTCCGCAGAAATTGCAAACTGGGCCAAACAGGAGGTTAAAGGGACTGACTCTCCAAGTCGGGAGGGTGTTAGTAAAGCGTCTGGAATGTTGCACCCGAGTACCAGGGTACGAAAACTGAGACATATTTGAACACGTCTCCCGATCACATGGTTGATCATACTCTAGGTTCCACATGCATGTTTTAGCTGAAGGAAGAATACCTTAAACCTGGGTAGTTGAAACCCGTGGAATGGGTACCATGCAATATGACTTCAAAGGGTCTTCATTTGCTCACCGAACCTCTCCAATCCTATCACTGCTGCGTTTATGCCCCTGTACACATGCTTGATTCTCTTTCGGAGACATAGCAATCCATAGGTTTTAAGATACTTACTAGTCAGGTACATTCTTAGGCATTTAATATGCGGTGTTGAGTCCATTTCGTTGAGCAAGGAGTAGCTCTTGTCTATTCCATATTTGGCTTAAGGAACTTTATCTGTGTTCATTTCAATCTCTGGTTTTATGCAGCACCCCAACTCACCTTTACCCTTAAGCAAGCATAAGTTGGTTTTCTAAATTTGAGACCCTGTTCTGTTCTGTAATTCAGTTCCTGTGTAGCCAAGTTTACATTCCGTGTATTACTGATATCTTATGATGTTTCTTTTTCTGTGTGACTTATTTCAGTTAGAATCATCATACCTGAATCCACTCATTGTGCTGCTAAGGGCCTGATGACATAGATTTCATTGCTGAGTGATATTGCTTTGTAAGTAAATACCACAACTTCTTTATCCATTTTTCACTTTCTGCGATGTTGAACTTGTACTGTAAACGAGGTTCTTGTAAACAGAGGCGTCCCAAACTTTGGGGTGGCTGTGTCTTTTTGATTTTAATTTCCCTAAGCTATAGGACCATAAGTGGAAGTGCCCTAGGCTCTGTTGCTTTGTTTTTTAGATGTTTCAGGAAACACCATACACTTCTCCCGAGTGTCTGTTGGCAATTTACATCCCGCCCATCAGCATAACAAGGCTCCCAGTTCTCCATGGCCTGTCCTGCCTTTCTGGATTTTACACTTTTTTCAGATGGCCCTTTTGACCGGGGGGAAGTGAGACTTCATTGTAGTGTAGATTTCCTTTGCAAGCTTGCTTGGTTGGCCAAAAAGGGCGTATGCGTTTTTTCCTGAATATATTCAGGAAAAAACGCATACGCCCTTTTTGGCCAAGTGCATCATTGTGGACGTTCTGCCTCTTTTCCTATGCTTTCAATGCAATTCCAGTCTACCTCCTGAAATCGGTTTCCTGCAATTCTGCCCCGCTTTCAAGTCCTCTTGGCAGCCTTACTTCAGTATATTTTTGGACGATAGCTGTCATTTATAACTCTGCAGGTTTGTGAATTACAGTGCCCCTGAGCTCCTTTCTTCAACTCGCTTTCTTTTGAGCTGGCCGCAACACCGCAGGATGGCTTCAGGCCCTAATCTGGTTCCGGCACGGCACGCTGAGCCTTTGGTTAATTCCTCTTCCTGGTGGGAAATGAGAGTTAAATTTGCCCGTCCAGACACCTCCAGCTAGTCTCTCATTGGTTCTCGCTATTCCTGTTCATCTTCCGCAGAAATTGCAAACTGGGCCAAACAGGAGGTTAAAGGGACTGACTCTCCAAGTCGGGAGGGTGTTAGTAAAGCATCTGGAATGTTGCACCCGAGTACCAGGGTACGAAAACTGAGACATATTTGAACACGTCTCCCGATCACATGGTTGATCATACTCTAGGTTCCACATGCATGTTTTAGCTGAAGGAAGAATACCTTAAACCTGGGTAGTTGAAACCCGTGGAATGGGTACCATGCAATATGACTTCAAAGGGTCTTCATTTGCTCACCGAACCTCTCCAATCCTATCACTGCTGCGTTTATGCCCCTGTACACATGCTTGATTCTCTTTCGGAGACATAGCAATCCATAGGTTTTAAGATACTTACTAGTCAGGTACATTCTTAGGCATTTAATATGCGGTGTTGAGTCCATTTCGTTGAGCAAGGAGTAGCTCTTGTCTATTCCATATTTGGCTTAAGGAACTTTATCTGTGCTCATTTCAATCTCTGGTTTTATGCAGCACCCCAACTCCCCTTTCCCCTTAAGCAAGCATAAGTTGGTTTTCTAAATTTGAGACCCTGTTCTGTTCTGTAATTCAGTTCCTGTGTAGCCAAGTTTAAATTCCGTGTATTACTGATATCTTATGATGTTTCTTTTTCTGTGTGACTTATTTCAGTTAGAATCATCATACCTGAATCCACTCATTGTGCTGCTAAGGGCCTGATGACATAGATTTCATTGCTGAGTGATATTGCTTTGTAAGTAAATACCACAACTTCTTTATCCATTTTTCACTTTCTGCGATGTTGAACTTGTACTGTAAACGAGGTTCTTGTAAACAGAGGCGTCCCAAACTTTGGGGTGGCTGTGTCTTTTTGATTTTAATTTCCCTAAGCTATAGGACCATAAGTGGAAGTGCCCTAGGCTCTGTTGCTTTGTTTTTTAGATGTTTCAGGAAACACCATACACTTCTCCCGAGTGTCTGTTGGCAATTTACATCCCGCCCATCAGCATAACAAGGCTCCCAGTTCTCCATGGCCTGGCCTGCCTTTCTGGATTTTACACTTTTTTCAGATGGCCCTTTTGACTGGGGGGAAGTGAGACTTCATTGTAGTGCAGATTTCCTTTGCAAGCTTGCTTGGTTGGCCAAAAAGGGCGTATGCGTTTTTTCCTGAATATATTCAGGAAAAAACGCATACGCCCTTTTTGGCCAAGTGCATCATTGTGGACGTTCTGCCTCTTTTCCTATGCTTTCAATGCAATTCCAGTCTACCTCCTGAAATCGGTTTCCTGCAATTCTGCCCCGCTTTCAAGTCCTCTTGGCAGCCTTACTTCAGTATATTTTTGGACGATAGCTGTCATTTATAACTCTGCAGGTTTGTGAATTACAGTGCCCCTGAGCTCCTTTCTTCAACTCGCTTTCTTTTGAGCTGGCCGCAACACCGCAGGATGGCTTCAGGCCCTAATCTGGTTCCGGCACGGCACGCTGAGCCTTTGGTTAATTCCTCTTCCTGGTGGGAAATGAGAGTTAAATTTGCCCGTCCAGACACCTCCAGCTAGTCTCTCATTGGTTCTCGCTATTCCTGTTCATCTTCCGCAGAAATTGCAAACTGGGCCAAACAGGAGGTTAAAGGGACTGACTCTCCAAGTCGGGAGGGTGTTAGTAAAGCGTCTGGAATGTTGCACCCGAGTACCAGGGTACGAAAACTGAGACATATTTGAACACGTCTCCCGATCACATGGTTGATCATACTCTAGGTTCCACATGCATGTTTTAGCTGAAGGAAGAATACCTTAAACCTGGGTAGTTGAAACCCGTGGAATGGGTACCATGCAATATGACTTCAAAGGGTCTTCATTTGCTCACCGAACCTCTCCAATCCTATCACTGCTGCGTTTATGCCCCTGTACACATGCTTGATTCTCTTTCGGAGACATAGCAATCCATAGGTTTTAAGATACTTACTAGTCAGGTACATTCTTAGGCATTTAATATGCGGTGTTGAGTCCATTTCGTTGAGCAAGGAGTAGCTCTTGTCTATTCCATATTTGGCTTAAGGAACTTTATCTGTGCTCATTTCAATCTCTGGTTTTATGCAGCACCCCAACTCACCTTTCCCCTTAAGCAAGCATAAGTTGGTTTTCTAAATTTGAGACCCTGTTCTGTTCTGTAATTCAGTTCCTGTGTAGCCAAGTTTACATTCCGTGTATTACTGATATCTTATGATGTTTCTTTTTCTGTGTGACTTATTTCAGTTAGAATCATCATACCTGAATCCACTCATTGTGCTGCTAAGGGCCTGATGACATAGATTTCATTGCTGAGTGATATTGCTTTGTAAGTAAATACCACAACTTCTTTATCCATTTTTCACTTTCTGCGATGTTGAACTTGTACTGTAAACGAGGTTCTTGTAAACAGAGGCGTCCCAAACTTTGGGGTGGCTGTGTCTTTTTGATTTTAATTTCCCTAAGCTATAGGACCATAAGTGGAAGTGCCCTAGGCTCTGTTGCTTTGTTTTTTAGATGTTTCAGGAAACACCATACACTTCTCCCGAGTGTCTGTTGGCAATTTACATCCCGCCCATCAGCATAACAAGGCTCCCAGTTCTCCATGGCCTGTCCTGCCTTTCTGGATTTTACACTTTTTTCAGATGGCCCTTTTGACCGGGGGGAAGTGAGACTTCATTGTAGTGCAGATTTCCTTTGCAAGCTTGCTTGGTTGGCCAAAAAGGGCGTATGCGTTTTTTCCTGAATATATTCAGGAAAAAACGCATACGCCCTTTTTGGCCAAGTGCATCATTGTGGACGTTCTGCCTCTTTTCCTATGCTTTCAATGCAATTCCAGTCTACCTCCTGAAATCGGTTTCCTGCAATTCTGCCCCGCTTTCAAGTCCTCTTGGCAGCCTTACTTCAGTATATTTTTGGACGATAGCTGTCATTTATAACTCTGCAGGTTTGTGAATTACAGTGCCCCTGAGCTCCTTTCTTCAACTCGCTTTCTTTTGAGCTGGCCGCAACACCGCAGGATGGCTTCAGGCCCTAATCTGGTTCCGGCACGGCACGCTGAGCCTTTGGTTAATTCCTCTTCCTGGTGGGAAATGAGAGTTAAATTTGCCCGTCCAGACACCTCCAGCTAGTCTCTCATTGGTTCTCGCTATTCCTGTTCATCTTCCGCAGAAATTGCAAACTGGGCCAAACAGGAGGTTAAAGGGACTGACTCTCCAAGTCGGGAGGGTGTTAGTAAAGCGTCTGGAATGTTGCACCCGAGTACCAGGGTACGAAAACTGAGACATATTTGAACACGTCTCCCGATCACATGGTTGATCATACTCTAGGTTCCACATGCATGTTTTAGCTGAAGGAAGAATACCTTAAACCTGGGTAGTTGAAACCCGTGGAATGGGTACCATGCAATATGACTTCAAAGGGTCTTCATTTGCTCACCGAACCTCTCCAATCCTATCACTGCTGCGTTTATGCCCCTGTACACATGCTTGATTCTCTTTCGGAGACATAGCAATCCATAGGTTTTAAGATACTTACTAGTCAGGTACATTCTTAGGCATTTAATATGCGGTGTTGAGTCCATTTCGTTGAGCAAGGAGTAGCTCTTGTCTATTCCATATTTGGCTTAAGGAACTTTATCTGTGCTCATTTCAATCTCTGGTTTTATGCAGCACCCCAACTCACCTTTCCCCTTAAGCAAGCATAAGTTGGTTTTCTAAATTTGAGACCCTGTTCTGTTCTGTAATTCAGTTCCTGTGTAGCCAAGTTTACATTCCGTGTATTACTGATATCTTATGATGGTTCTTTTTCTGTGTGACTTATTTCAGTTAGAATCATCATACCTGAATCCACTCATTGTGCTGCTAAGGGCCTGATGACATAGATTTCATTGCTGAGTGATATTGCTTTGTAAGTAAATACCACAACTTCTTTATCCATTTTTCACTTTCTGCGATGTTGAACTTGTACTGTAAACGAGGTTCTTGTAAACAGAGGCGTCCCAAACTTTGGGGTGGCTGTGTCTTTTTGATTTTAATTTCCCTAAGCTATAGGACCATAAGTGGAAGTGCCCTAGGCTCTGTTGCTTTGTTTTTTAGATGTTTCAGGAAACACCATACACTTCTCCCGAGTGTCTGTTGGCAATTTACATCCCGCCCATCAGCATAACAAGGCTCCCAGTTCTCCATGGCCTGTCCTGTCTTTCTGGATTTTACACTTTTTTCAGATGGCCCTTTTGACCGGGGGGAAGTGAGACTTCATTGTAGTGCAGATTTCCTTTGCAAGCTTGCTTGGTTGGCCAAAAAGGGCGTATGCGTTTTTTCCTGAATATATTCAGGAAAAAACGCATACGCCCTTTTTGGCCAAGTGCATCATTGTGGACGTTCTGCCTCTTTTCCTATGCTTTCAATGCAATTCCAGTCTACCTCCTGAAATCGGTTTCCTGCAATTCTGCCCCGCTTTCAAGTCCTCTTGGCAGCCTTACTTCAGTATATTTTTGGACGATAGCTGTCATTTATAACTCTGCAGGTTTGTGAATTACAGTGCCCCTGAGCTCCTTTCTTTAACTCGCTTTCTTTTGAGCTGGCCGCAACACCGCAGGATGGCTTCAGGCCCTAATCTGGTTCCGGCACGGCACGCTGAGCCTTTGGTTAATTCCTCTTCCTGGTGGGAAATGAGAGTTAAATTTGCCCGTCCAGACACCTCCAGCTAGTCTCTCATTGGTTCTCGCTATTCCTGTTCATCTTCCGCAGAAATTGCAAACTGGGCCAAACAGGAGGTTAAAGGGACTGACTCTCCAAGTCGGGAGGGTGTTAGTAAAGCGTCTGGAATGTTGCACCCGAGTACCAGGGTACGAAAACTGAGACATATTTGAACACGTCTCCCGATCACATGGTTGATCATACTCTAGGTTCCACATGCATGTTTTAGCTGAAGGAAGAATACCTTAAACCTGGGTAGTTGAAACCCGTGGAATGGGTACCATGCAATATGACTTCAAAGGGTCTTCATTTGCTCACCGAACCTCTCCAATCCTATCACTGCTGCGTTTATGCCCCTGTACACATGCTTGATTCTCTTTCGGAGACATAGCAATCCATAGGTTTTAAGATACTTACTAGTCAGGTACATTCTTAGGCATTTAATATGCGGTGTTGAGTCCATTTCGTTGAGCAAGGAGTAGCTCTTGTCTATTCCATATTTGGCTTAAGGAACTTTATCTGTGCTCATTTCAATCTCTGGTTTTATGCAGCACCCCAACTCACCTTTCCCCTTAAGCAAGCATAAGTTGGTTTTCTAAATTTGAGACCCTGTTCTGTTCTGTAATTCAGTTCCTGTGTAGCCAAGTTTAAATTCCGTGTATTACTGATATCTTATGATGTTTCTTTTTCTGTGTGACTTATTTCAGTTAGAATCATCATACCTGAATCCACTCATTGTGCTGCTAAGGGCCTGATGACATAGATTTCATTGCTGAGTGATATTGCTTTGTAAGTAAATACCACAACTTCTTTATCCATTTTTCACTTTCTGCGATGTTGAACTTGTACTGTAAACGAGGTTCTTGTAAACAGAGGCGTCCCAAACTTTGGGGTGGCTGTGTCTTTTTGATTTTAATTTCCCTAAGCTATAGGACCATAAGTGGAAGTGCCCTAGGCTCTGTTGCTTTGTTTTTTAGATGTTTCAGGAAACACCATACACTTCTCCCGAGTGTCTGTTGGCAATTTACATCCCGCCCATCAGCATAACAAGGCTCCCAGTTCTCCATGGCCTGTCCTGCCTTTCTGGATTTTACACTTTTTTCAGATGGCCCTTTTGACCGGGGGGAAGTGAGACTTCATTGTAGTGCAGATTTCCTTTGCAAGCTTGCTTGGTTGGCCAAAAAGGGCGTATGCGTTTTTTCCTGAATATATTCAGGAAAAAACGCATACGCCCTTTTTGGCCAAGTGCATCATTGTGGCCGTTCTGCCTCTTTTCCTATGCTTTCAATGCAATTCCAGTCTACCTCCTGAAATCGGTTTCCTGCAATTCTGCCCCGCTTTCAAGTCCTCTTGGCAGCCTTACTTCAGTATATTTTTGGACGATAGCTGTCATTTATAACTCTGCAGGTTTGTGAATTACAGTGCCCCTGAGCTCCTTTCTTCAACTCGCTTTCTTTTGAGCTGGCCGCAACACCGCAGGATGGCTTCAGGCCCTAATCTGGTTCCGGCACGGCACGCTGAGCCTTTGGTTAATTCCTCTTCCTGGTGGGAAATGAGAGTTAAATTTGCCCGTCCAGACACCTCCAGCTAGTCTCTCATTGGTTCTCGCTATTCCTGTTCATCTTCCGCAGAAATTGCAAACTGGGCCAAACAGGAGGTTAAAGGGACTGACTCTCCAAGTCGGGAGGGTGTTAGTAAAGCGTCTGGAATGTTGCACCCGAGTACCAGGGTACGAAAACTGAGACATATTTGAACACGTCTCCCGATCACATGGTTGATCATACTCTAGGTTCCACATGCATGTTTTAGCTGAAGGAAGAATACCTTAAACCTGGGTAGTTGAAACCCGTGGAATGGGTACCATGCAATATGACTTCAAAGGGTCTTCATTTGCTCACCGAACCTCTCCAATCCTATCACTGCTGCGTTTATGCCCCTGTACACATGCTTGATTCTCTTTCGGAGACATAGCAATCCATAGGTTTTAAGATACTTACTAGTCAGGTACATTCTTAGGCATTTAATATGCGGTGTTGAGTCCATTTCGTTGAGCAAGGAGTAGCTCTTGTCTATTCCATATTTGGCTTAAGGAACTTTATCTGTGCTCATTTCAATCTCTGGTTTTATGCAGCACCCCAACTCACCTTTCCCCTTAAGCAAGCATAAGTTGGTTTTCTAAATTTGAGACCCTGTTCTGTTCTGTAATTCAGTTCCTGTGTAGCCAAGTTTACATTCCGTGTATTACTGATATCTTATGATGGTTCTTTTTCTGTGTGACTTATTTCAGTTAGAATCATCATACCTGAATCCACTCATTGTGCTGCTAAGGGCCTGATGACATAGATTTCATTGCTGAGTGATATTGCTTTGTAAGTAAATACCACAACTTCTTTATCCATTTTTCACTTTCTGCGATGTTGAACTTGTACTGTAAACGAGGTTCTTGTAAACAGAGGCATCCCAAACTTTGGGGTGGCTGTGTCTTTTTGATTTTAATTTCCCTAAGCTATAGGACCATAAGTGGAAGTGCCCTAGGCTCTGTTGCTTTGTTTTTTAGATGTTTCAGGAAACACCATACACTTCTCCCGAGTGTCTGTTGGCAATTTACATCCCGCCCATCAGCATAACAAGGCTCCCAGTTCTCCATGGCCTGTCCTGCCTTTCTGGATTTTACACTTTTTTCAGATGGCCCTTTTGACCGGGGGGAAGTGAGACTTCATTGTAGTGCAGATTTCCTTTGCAAGCTTGCTTGGTTGGCCAAAAAGGGCGTATGCGTTTTTTCCTGAATATATTCAGGAAAAAACGCATACGCCCTTTTTGGCCAAGTGCATCATTGTGGCCGTTCTGCCTCTTTTCCTATGCTTTCAATGCAATTCCAGTCTACCTCCTGAAATCGGTTTCCTGCAATTCTGCCCCGCTTTCAAGTCCTCTTGGCAGCCTTACTTCAGTATATTTTTGGACGATAGCTGTCATTTATAACTCTGCAGGTTTGTGAATTACAGTGCCCCTGAGCTCCTTTCTTTAACTCGCTTTCTTTTGAGCTGGCCGCAACACCGCAGGATGGCTTCAGGCCCTAATCTGGTTCCGGCACGGCACGCTGAGCCTTTGGTTAATTCCTCTTCCTGGTGGGAAATGAGAGTTAAATTTGCCCGTCCAGACACCTCCAGCTAGTCTCTCATTGGTTCTCGCTATTCCTGTTCATCTTCCGCAGAAATTGCAAACTG